>NW_007380840.1:0-18670 GCF_000475195.1 Diaphorina citri
ATAGTAATAATAATGAACTCTTGAGTGGAAGGCAACCATTTGACGAGGTCAACGACGGAGGCGTTCTCTACCACCCAACCCTGAAATTTCTATTATTATCGGGTCAAATTTCATCCTCAAATAAATGAGGATAAAATAAATTCCATGCCTCGGCTGGGATTGAACCTGCGCCCTACTGTTTACCAGGCGAACGCCTTGACCGGTCCAACTTTCTTGACTTGGCGGGGAGGAGGGCTACCACGCTCCTTAATCTGGTAGCAAGTAGCAAGTTACTGTTTTTCTCAAATTTCTTACCTTCTTCATAACGGCGCCATAGATTAGACTCGACTGTGCGAGACACAGTAGCGCTACGAGAAAAGCGTTCATGACGCGAGAACGTACGACCTCGAACGAACTGTAACGAGGTCTTCCGAACTGTAACGAGATTTGTCGAACGGCTCAAGACATGGTGTGGCGGGCGGGAAGAGGACGAAGCGAGAACAAACGAAGATACGCGAAGAATGAGTTGGGATAAACGAAAATTCGAGAAAGTTGTGGAAACGAAAACACGGAGGGGAGGTTTAGTATAAACGTATTTACGCGAAGAAAAGGTTCAATAAACGAAGCTTGTCGAAAGGAAATCTAAGAAAAACGAAGAATCCCGAAGAAAGAATCGGGGAAGTTTAGTATAAACGTATTTACGCGAAGAAAAGGTTCAATGAACGAAGCTTGTCGAAAGGAAGTCTAAGAAAAACGAAGAATCCCGAAGAAAGAATCGGGATGAACAAAAATTGACGAAAAAGAGGTTGGTTTGACGACGCCTTCCAAAATCAGTTGTCGAAGAACAGCACCGCACGTTGTCAAATCCGTAGACCGAAATTAAAGTGTTTTTCAGTCACACACGACTTTTCAATTCCGTGCTTGAAATACAAGCTAAACTTCCTTACGGAATTCTTACAAAGTCAAATGCCTTCCAAACATCCTGATATACGTATATTTAGGTTGGTTTGACGACGCCTTCCAAAATCAGTTGTCAAAGAACAGCACCGCACGTTGTCAAATCCGTGGACCGAAATTAAAGTGTTTTTCAGTCACACACGACTTTTTAATTCGTGCTTGAAATACAAGCTAAACTTCCTTAAGGAATTCTTACAAAGTCAAATGCCTTCCCAACATCCTGATATACGTATTTGGCTTTCAAAACTTCCTTTTCTTTGCCTCGTGCGTTTGGTTGTTTCTTCACACCGTGTTGTCACAACTAGAAAAATAGTTTGTCACATGTTTTCAACAAACGTTGGAGAGTTGAGTTCACAACTGTATGACTATCAACTTCACACGTCACTCCAAGGATCACTTTAGAATTGAAAAGTCGTTTTTGTTTAACAGTTAAAATTCACGCTCAAAATTGGCCGAAACCGTCAAACCGAACGATGAAAAACTGGCGTTAAAATGAGGCCTTAAAAAATTGTTTAATCGTCTTTATCTTGAATTGGTCGGATCGAAAGATGAGTTTCTGTAGTTAAAACAGAGCCTAAAACCACGTTTAATCGAAAATTGGTCGGGGTGAGAAAAAGGTGGTTTTAACGTTTAAACGTCTTTATCTTGAATTAATCGGGTTGAAAAATGGCTTTCCTTTCAACTTTAACCCTTGCCGTCGTCCGTCAACTATCGGGTCGGAGTTGTACCACCGTTGGTCACACCGCTTCACCGTCCGAAAGTCCGCGTTTCGTGCAACCTCAAACGGTTAACTCCCCATCGTTGAAGAAACCCGAAACGGACGAACGAAAAAAAGAGTGAAAAGAAAAAGACTGAATTCTCCCCATTCCGGACACAATGGGAAGTTTTAGTTTGGCTATCAGGTGGGGCGATCTGATAATGGTGTGTGTACCTATCAACTTCACACGTCACTCCAAGGATCACTTTAGAATTGAAAAGTCGTTTTTGTTTAACAGTTAAAATTCACGCTCAAAATTGGCCGAAACCGTCAAACCGAACGATAAAAAAACTGGCGTTAAAATGAGGCCTTAAAAAATTGTTTAATCGTCTTTATCTTGAATTGGTCGGATCGAAAGATGAGTTTCTGTAGTTATATCAACTTCACACGTCACTCCAAGGATCACTTGAAAAGTCGTTTTTTTTTTAACAGTTAAAATTCACGCTCAAAATTGGCCGAAACCGTCAAACCGAACGATGAAAAACTGGCGTTAAAATGAGGCCTTAAAAAATTGTTTAATCGTCTTTATCTTGAATTGGTCGGATCGAAAGATGAGTTTCTGTAGTTAAAACAGAGCCTAAAACCACGTTTAATCGAAAATTGGTCGGGGTGAGAAAAAGGGCTTTCTTTTAAGCTAACGTGGTTTTAACGTTTAAACGTCTTTATCTTGAATTAATCGGGTTGAAAAATGGCTTTCCTTTCAACTTTAACCCTTGCCGTCTTCCGTCAACTATCGGGTCGAAGTTGTACCACCGTTGGTCACACCGCTTCACCGTCCGAAAGTCCGCGTTTCGTGACACCTCAAACGGTTAACTCCCCATCGTTGAAGAAATCCGAAATGGACGAACGAAAAAAAGAGTGAAACGAAAAAGACTGAATTCTCCCCATTCCGGACACAATGGGAAGTTTTAGTTTGGCTATCAGGTGGGGCGATCTGATAATGGTGTGTGTACTGGCCGTGTTAGGTCACTGGTATTAGGGGTCAGGCGATGGGTTCACAACTGGCCTTGGTAGGGTAGAATAGAATATACCAAGTTTATCCTGCCCGCATAGGACTGAATAGTCGCTTTACCCCAGCTGGTAGACAGAAGGACATGAGTTCAATATAATAGTAATAATAATGAACTCTTGAGTGGAAGGCAACCATTTGACGAGGTCAACGACGGAGGCGTTCTCTACCACCCAACCCTGAAATTCATAGTAATAATAATGAACTCTTGAGTGGAAGGCAACCATTTGACGAGGTCAACGACGGAGGCGTTCTCTACCACCCAACCCTGAAATTTCTATTATTATCGGGTCAAATTTCATCCTCATATAAATGAGGATAAAATAAATTCCATGCCTCGGCTGGGATTCAACCTGTGCCCTACTGTTTACCAGGCGAACGCCTTGACCACTACACTATGTGCCACAGGGACAGGTCTTAACATTCCTTCTCGGGGCTGCTCAATGCGCCTTGACCACTACACTATGTGCCTCAGGGACAGGTCTTAACATTCCTTCTCGGGATTCGCTGCTTAATCCGACCTTAGCTAGGGTCCATGCCTGTAAAAAGGAAAAGCATGCATGAATCCTACCTTAGCTAGGGTCCATGCCTGTAAAGAGGAAAAGCATGCTAGCATGTTAGGTAAACTGTTTTCAGTTTCAGTTCAGCAAAGACCTTTGTATGAGCAAGGTCTAGCTGAACATTTTCAGAACATTCCTTCTCGGGATTCGCTATTCGCTGCTCAATCCTACCTTAGCTAGGGTCCATGCCTGTAAAAAGGAAAAGCATGCTAGCATGTTAGGTAAACTGTTTTCAGTTTCAGTTCAGCAAAGACCTTTGTATGAGCAAGGTCTAGCTGAACATTTTTGCGTCTTCTCTAGACAATTTTGTTCAATTAAGAATAAAATTGCTTATTTGTACCATTTGAATACCACTGAAAAGCTTCTCTTACTCCAGCAGTAGGCTACTTGGTACTAACTAGATATTGAAATGAGGTCTGGGTAGGGGCCTTTAGTGTCCTTAGTAGACCAGCCTAGTCTGGTGAACTTTAAACAGGGAGGATACCAGCCTTTATGTATAAAATGTATATACTATCTAATCATTACGCCAGCCTAGTTAGCTAGGAGTGTCTGCCTTGTAAGCGCTAGGTCGCGGGTTCGATTCCCGTCCGGGGTGAATTTAGACAAGGTTCGCCCCCCGGAACGTCTGGCTTTCTCCCATCCTGTCTTTCTTCTCTGTTCGATTTCAGGACAGTTTAAAAAAGTTTTCGAGACGACAAATATCCTATGATTAATTGGTATTCTGTGCTTTTATTTGGCAACCAGCCAGAGGCTGGCAGATTGTTTATGTATGTTTTTTAGCATTTTGTTCAATTAACAATAAAATTGCTTATTTGTACCATGTGAATACCACTGAAAAGCTTCTCTTACTCCAGCAGTAGGCTACTTGGTACTAACTAGATGTTGAAATGAGGTCTGGGTAGGGGCCTTTAGTGTCCTTAGTAGACCAGCCTAGTCTGGTGAACTTTAAACAGGGAGGATACCAGCCTTTGCTTTGCTAAGGAATTAGCGAAGGTTGAGTTCGAAGGGCATCCACTCGTAAAATTTTGTAGCCAAAACCAAATGTCAGCCCAAAGCAATTCCCCTAGGGCTGATTGAGGGCTGACCAAAAACGCCGACCCCGTCTGTACACGGGAAAAGACGAAAATAAAGAAAAAAAGATACTCTTCTCAAGTCTTACGTTGGCAGTCTAAACAAAGTATTTGTAATGCTACAACACAGACCATACGAGTCTAATTAAATCCCCTCATTTTTCTGTTCTCAGGATCAATGTTCAAAAGGCAATCGAAGAAGAGGGCAAGATCTACGCACCGCTACTTGTTCTAGAGCACGGGAAAAGACGAAAAGAAAGAAAAAGGGTACTCTTCTCAAGTCTTACGTTGGCAGTCTAAACAAAGTATTTGTAACGCTACAACACAGACCATACGAGTCCACTTAAATCCCCTCATTTTTCTGTTCTCAGGATCAATGTTCAAAAGGCAATCGAAGAAGAGGGCAAGATCTACGCACCGCTACTTGTTCTCTACTATGGGGAAGCAGAATCAGGAGTAGAAACAGTAGAGAGTAGCTTTGCAGTGGAGTACTATATGCACAGCGACCTCACTCACTTCATAGATGTAAGCACATTCCTTACTCATGGAGTGCCTGCCTTGTAAGCGCTGGGTCGCGGGTTCGATTCCCGTCCGGGGTGAATTTAGATAAGGTTCACCCTCGGAACGTCTGGCTTTCTCCTATCCTGTCTTTCTTCTCTATTCGCTTTCGGGACAGAAAGACCTTGGGAGTTAGTATTTCCCTGTAAAAGTCTCCCTTCGATTTCAGGACAGTTTAAAAAAGTTTTCGAGACGACAAATATCCTATCCAAACCCACAACTCTGGATCCAACCTCCCTCTGGACTGATCCCGTGGCGGTGGCGAAGTTCCTAGTAAGATCTAGAAACGGAATTGTGAAGCTGATGCTGTCGGAAACGTTAAAAACAACAACAACACCAACAACACTGTCCCGACTGTCCGAGATTCACACTCGTATTTATGAGCAAGAATGATCGTTCTTAGATCAGGCTCAAGTCAAAATTGACCAATCAAATGCCTTGAGACTATGCTTAGCACGAACTTAAGAGCCAGATATCCTATGATTAATTGGTATTCTGTGCTTTTAATTGGCAACCAGCCAGAGGCTGGCAGATTGTTTATGTATGTTTTTTAAAAATACCTATATAATCTCTTCTTCTTTAGTTAGTAGTTAAGGTAATTGCTAATTACCTTAACTATTATTAATTATCATTTCCCCCCCCAGGGTTATCAGAACAGCAAGGGCGGTTCGATTCCGGCGGCCCTCAAAATGAAAACCCTGATGGGCGGCGGGAGTAACAGTGTAGATCTGAATAGAAGTGTCCAGGCATACAACAATATGAACAAATTCCTGGCCGCCTTCCTAGAACACGTAAGCTCAATCTATCAAACCTCTTTAAGCCAGACTAGTTAGCTTAGTTGGTAGTGCGTCTGCCTTGTAAGCGCTAGGCCGCGGGTTCGATTCCCGCCCGGGGCGGATTTTATCCTGATGGGATAATACCTACTTAAGGTAAATGAACCTCCCCATTGGTGCAAATTTTGGTTACTGTTTACCTACTTAAGGTAAATGAACCTCCCCATTGGTGCAAATTTTGGTTACTGTTTACCTACTTAAGGTAAATGAACCTCCCCATTGGTGCAAATTTTGGTTACTGTTTACCTACTTAAGGTAAATGAACCTCCCCATTGGTGCAAATTTTGGTTACTGTTTACCTACTTAAGGTAAATGAACCTCCCCATTGGTGCAAATTTTGGTTACTGTTTACCTACTTAAGGTAAATGAACCTCCCCATTGGTGCAAATTTTGGTTACTGTTTACCTACTTAAGGTAAATGAACCTCCCCATTGGTGCAAATTTTGGTTACTGTTTACCTACTTAAGGTAAATGAACCTCCCCATTGGTGCAAATTTTGGTTACTGTTTACCTACTTAAGGTAAATGAACCTCCCCATTGGTGCAAATTTTGGTTACTGTTTACCTACTTAAGGTAAATGAACCTCCCCATTGGTGCAAATTTTGGTTACTGTTTACCTACTTAAGGTAAATGAACCTCCCCATTGGTGCAAATTTTGGTTACTGTTTACCTACTTAAGGTAAATGAACCTCCCCATTGGTGCAAATTTTGGTTACTGTTTACCTACTTAAGGTAAATGAACCTCCCCATTGGTGCAAATTTTGGTTACTGTTTACCTACTTAAGGTAAATGAACCTCCCCATTGGTGCAAATTTTGGTTACTGTTTACCTACTTAAGGTAAATGAACCTCCCCATTGGTGCAAATTTTGGTTACTGTTTACCTACTTAAGGTAAATGAACCTCCCCATTGGTGCAAATTTTGGTTACTGTTTACCTACTTAAGGTAAATGAACCTCCCCATTGGTGCAAATTTTGGTTACTGTTTACCTACTTAAGGTAAATGAACCTCCCCATTGGTGCAAATTTTGGTTACTGTTTACCTACTTAAGGTAAATGAACCTCCCCATTGGTGCAAATTTTGGTTACTGTTTACCTACTTAAGGTAAATGAACCTCCCCATTGGTGCAAATTTTGGTTACTGTTTACCTACTTAAGGTAAATGAACCTCCCCATTGGTGCAAATTTTGGTTACTGTTTACCTACTTAAGGTAAATGAACCTCCCCATTGGTGCAAATTTTGGTTACTGTTTACCTACTTAAGGTAAATGAACCTCCCCATTGGTGCAAATTTTGGTTACTGTTTACCTACTTAAGGTAAATGAACCTCCCCATTGGTGCAAATTTTGGTTACTGTTTACCTACTTAAGGTAAATGAACCTCCCCATTGGTGCAAATTTTGGTTACTGTTTACCTACTTAAGGTAAATGAACCTCCCCATTGGTGCAAATTTTGGTTACTGTTTACCTACTTAAGGTAAATGAACCTCCCCATTGGTGCAAATTTTGGTTACTGTTTACCTACTTAAGGTAAATGAACCTCCCCATTGGTGCAAATTTTGGTTACTGTTTACCTACTTAAGGTAAATGAACCTCCCCATTGGTGCAAATTTTGGTTACTGTTTACCTACTTAAGGTAAATGAACCTCCCCATTGGTGCAAATTTTGGTTACTGTTTACCTACTTAAGGTAAATGAACCTCCCCATTGGTGCAAATTTTGGTTACTGTTTACCTACTTAAGGTAAATGAACCTCCCCATTGGTGCAAATTTTGGTTACTGTTTACCTACTTAAGGTAAATGAACCTCCCCATTGGTGCAAATTTTGGTTACTGTTTACCTACTTAAGGTAAATGAACCTCCCCATTGGTGCAAATTTTGGTTACTGTTTACCTACTTAAGGTAAATGAACCTCCCCATTGGTGCAAATTTTGGTTACTGTTTACCTACTTAAGGTAAATGAACCTCCCCATTGGTGCAAATTTTGGTTACTGTTTACCTACTTAAGGTAAATGAACCTCCCCATTGGTGCAAATTTTGGTTACTGTTTACCTACTTAAGGTAAATGAACCTCCCCATTGGTGCAAATTTTGGTTACTGTTTACCTACTTAAGGTAAATGAACCTCCCCATTGGTGCAAATTTTGGTTACTGTTTACCTACTTAAGGTAAATGAACCTCCCCATTGGTGCAAATTTTGGTTACTGTTTACCTACTTAAGGTAAATGAACCTCCCCATTGGTGCAAATTTTGGTTACTGTTTACCTACTTAAGGTAAATGAACCTCCCCATTGGTGCAAATTTTGGTTACTGTTTACCTACTTAAGGTAAATGAACCTCCCCATTGGTGCAAATTTTGGTTACTGTTTACCTACTTAAGGTAAATGAACCTCCCCATTGGTGCAAATTTTGGTTACTGTTTACCTACTTAAGGTAAATGAACCTCCCCATTGGTGCAAATTTTGGTTACTGTTTACCTACTTAAGGTAAATGAACCTCCCCATTGGTGCAAATTTTGGTTACTGTTTACCTACTTAAGGTAAATGAACCTCCCCATTGGTGCAAATTTTGGTTACTGTTTACCTACTTAAGGTAAATGAACCTCCCCATTGGTGCAAATTTTGGTTACTGTTTACCTACTTAAGGTAAATGAACCTCCCCATTGGTGCAAATTTTGGTTACTGTTTACCTACTTAAGGTAAATGAACCTCCCCATTGGTGCAAATTTTGGTTACTGTTTACCTACTTAAGGTAAATGAACCTCCCCATTGGTGCAAATTTTGGTTACTGTTTACCTACTTAAGGTAAATGAACCTCCCCATTGGTGCAAATTTTGGTTACTGTTTACCTACTTAAGGTAAATGAACCTCCCCATTGGTGCAAATTTTGGTTACTGTTTACCTACTTAAGGTAAATGAACCTCCCCATTGGTGCAAATTTTGGTTACTGTTTACCTACTTAAGGTAAATGAACCTCCCCATTGGTGCAAATTTTGGTTACTGTTTACCTACTTAAGGTAAATGAACCTCCCCATTGGTGCAAATTTTGGTTACTGTTTACCTACTTAAGGTAAATGAACCTCCCCATTGGTGCAAATTTTGGTTACTGTTTACCTACTTAAGGTAAATGAACCTCCCCATTGGTGCAAATTTTGGTTACTGTTTACCTACTTAAGGTAAATGAACCTCCCCATTGGTGCAAATTTTGGTTACTGTTTACCTACTTAAGGTAAATGAACCTCCCCATTGGTGCAAATTTTGGTTACTGTTTACCTACTTAAGGTAAATGAACCTCCCCATTGGTGCAAATTTTGGTTACTGTTTACCTACTTAAGGTAAATGAACCTCCCCATTGGTGCAAATTTTGGTTACTGTTTACCTACTTAAGGTAAATGAACCTCCCCATTGGTGCAAATTTTGGTTACTGTTTACCTACTTAAGGTAAATGAACCTCCCCATTGGTGCAAATTTTGGTTACTGTTTACCTACTTAAGGTAAATGAACCTCCCCATTGGTGCAAATTTTGGTTACTGTTTACCTACTTAAGGTAAATGAACCTCCCCATTGGTGCAAATTTTGGTTACTGTTTACCTACTTAAGGTAAATGAACCTCCCCATTGGTGCAAATTTTGGTTACTGTTTACCTACTTAAGGTAAATGAACCTCCCCATTGGTGCAAATTTTGGTTACTGTTTACCTACTTAAGGTAAATGAACCTCCCCATTGGTGCAAATTTTGGTTACTGTTTACCTACTTAAGGTAAATGAACCTCCCCATTGGTGCAAATTTTGGTTACTGTTTACCTACTTAAGGTAAATGAACCTCCCTATTGGTGCAAATTTTGGTTACTGTTTACCTACTTAAGGTAAATGAACCTCCCTATTGGTGCAAATTTCGTTTACTGTTTACCTACTTAAGGTAAATGAACCTCCCTATTGGTGCAAATTTTGGTTACTGTTTATCTACTGAAGGTAAATGAACCTCCCTATTGGTGCAAATTTTGGTTAGGTACTGTTTATCTACGGAAGTTAAATAAACCTCCCTATTGGTGCAAATTTCGGTTACTGTTTACCTACTTAAGGTAGGTAAATGAATCTCCCTATTGGTGGAAATTTTGGTTACTGTTTCTTTATCTAGGTACTGAAGATAAATGACCGAACGAAAACCATTTTGTTTAGGTTACAATTTGTATGAGCGCCGTGTTACTATTTGAGTATGCAATGTGCAACATAACACTAAGCTAGTGGAGAAAGTAAATTCCGTGACCTAGTGGGCGGGGTCAGAAGTTTTTTCGACTCTTTGCTTGGAGTTCGGGGTGAACTTAGCCTTGTGAGGACAATATTGACTTTAATCGAATAGCGACCAGTGGCGTCATTACCAGTGTATCAAGATTCTTGAAAGACGGAAATTGATTGCAAAGGAAGCACTTAGTAACGCTGTGATATCCACAAAATTTGTGATAGCTTTATCTCAAATGAAATTATATCCCTATTTTGTGTAAATAACTGACTAAACGTTACATTGTTTGATTCCAGATTGCAGGTTTCGAGAACTTCGCTCTAGCTCAGCCAGAACTTAACACGCGGGTAACAGATGAGATGGTCTACATCCCTGAAGATCCTTTACTCAAACTAGGAGTGGCCATATGTACCTATCTTGTAGTATATCTAACTCAGGTATGACGTAATAATTGATTTTAAAACCACATTAAAGGACTTTTAACAGGTTTGATAGAGGGAAGAGGGACTGAAATCGAAGATAGAAGTAGTCTAGGATAGGAGATGGCAGCGTTTTTACTTTCCTTATACTACAGGTAGGAAGGAAAGTACGTAATAATTGATTTTAAAACCACATTAAAGGACTTTCAACAGGTTTGATAGAGGGAAGAGGGACTGAAATCGAAGATAGAAGTAGTCTAGGATAGGAGATGGCAGCGTTTTTTGAGAAGGCGTTTGTTTATAAGTATTTTTTTTTTTTTTTTTACAAAAGTACCTATCTTGTAGTATATCTAACTCAGGTATGATGTAATAATTGATTTTAAAACCACATTAAAGGACTTTCAACAGTTTTGATAGAGGGAAGAGAGACTGAAATCGAAGATAGAAGTAGTCTAGGATAGGATAGGAGATGGCAGCGTTTTTTACTTTCCTTATCCTATAGGAAGGAAAGTAATGTAATCGGGTCAATTTTTCGATGTTCAGTTTTTAGTGCCAAAACACGTTTCGAGGTCCCTAGAGCCTAAATCCAAAGTTTCAGCCATTGGTCCGTGTAACGGGACGAAGTACGTATCACGAGAATATGTTATAGAGTTCTCTCTGTTTAGATGGGAACTTATGCTGTTCACATGTCTACTCATATGCAGTGATAGTTACCTGGCTGCTGGACTGATTACTATATTTGTAGCTAAGGTAAGTGCAGTGAATATCTTATAAAGTTCTCTCTGTTTAGTTTAGAACTTATGCTGTTCACATGTCTACTCATATGCAGTGATTGTTCTTATAATATGCAGTGATTGTTCTTATAATATAATCTTACCTGGACTGATTATTATATTTGTAGCTAAGGCAAGTAAAGCGGAAACTTATTTTTTACGGAACGGTACCTTGGTACCGCTTTCGCATTACTTCAATGCACATTTTTTTACATCAATGCCTATCCAAGAACGAAGAAGTTCGGTCAAAAAATTTCCGCCCCGGAAATTTAAAGAGAGGAGCTAAAATTCTCAAATTATACTTATTGAGGATAAAATTCCATACCTCGGCTGGGATTGAACCCACGCCCTCCTGTTTACCAGGCGAACGTCTTGACCACTATACCACCGAGGCAGGCATATCGTACATTATATCGTTACACAACTAAAAATATTGTGAGTGTTTTTCCATGAATGTGTGTTTGGAAATAAAATCCAATGCATCGGCTGGAGTTCGAACCCACGCCCTCCAGATTACCAGGCGAGCTAATCGAGTCTGTTCTATTCTGTTCCCACAGGTGATAGCTTATATTCGAGATCTAGGAGGAAAATCCAATCTAGCCAAGAAGACCCTTATTGATGAAAGATTCCTAATTTGAACTCTAACCAGGATAGCGGAGATAGCACACTTTGAATGCAGAAGGTCCCGGGTTCGAATCCCACCTTCGACAAAAATTTGTACCCATTTTTCGATTGCAAAATATTTCAACGGGTTACTTTCTGGTGTTCTCGTGTTGACCCAGCACCTAAATGGGAAGTATTGTGTCTCTTAAACTCTAACCAGCATAGCGGAGATAGCACACTTTGAACGCACCAGTTCCCCACGGATCACTGAAGTTAAGCAACGTTGCGCATGGTTAGTACCTGGATGGTGACCATCTGGGTTCCAGGCTCCACTCAGGCTGGGTGAGGTTAATATGAGGAGGTGGGTAGCTTGTCGCCGAATGGTGGGTAAAACCCTCCGTCACGAGAAGTTGTTAAAAGCTTTTTTTTTTAAGAGGTTTGACAGAGGGAACTGTAATTGCTAGGGTCTTATCGTCCCGAAATAAATCGAAGAGAGAAGGAAGACAGGATAGGAGAAAGCCAGCCGTTCCGAGAACAAACGTTATCCCATCAGGATAAAATCCGCCCCGGGGTTGCACAGCGCCGGACGGAGGGCGAGGGCTAGACAGACGATGATGAACAGCATAGTGACGGTGAATAGGGTGTTGTAGATTCAGAATATACCTTTTTTTCTTCTTTTTCTGTTGGGATTTTGGCTGGACACGGAATGTAAAGTTCTTCTTCTTTTATTTTTCGTGGGACCGCAAAATATTTCCTTAGAATGAAGTGGTAGGTTGTAGAATTAGCTTCTTCTCCTTTTTCTTTTGGGATTTTGGTGATTTTGGCTGGACACGGAATGTAAAGTTCTTCTTCTTTTATTTTTCGTGGGACCGCAAAATATTTCCTTCGAATGAAGGGGTAGGTTGTAGAATTAGCTTCTTCTCCTTTTTATTTTTCTGTTGGGATTTTGGTGATTTTGGCCGTAGTTCGGAAAGTAAAGTTCTTCTTTTATTTTTCGTGGGACCGCAAAATATTTCCTTAGAATGAAGGGGTTATAGGTTGTAGAATTAGCTTCTTCTCCTTTTTCTGTTGGGATTTTGGTGATTTTGGCTGAACACGGAATGTAGAGTTCTTCTTCTTTTATTTTTCGTGGGACCGCAAAATATTTCCTTAGAATGAAGGGGTAGGTTGTAGAATTAGCTTCTTTTCCTTCTTCTTTTTCTGTTGGGATTTTGGTGATTTTGGCCGTAGTTCGGAAAGTAAAGTTCTACTTTTATTTTCTGTAAGACCGTAAAATACTTCCTAATGAGTAGGTACTTATTTTTTCTGCCCAAATAGGACTGAAAAAGCCTTTCCTTTATCCCAGTACAACGATCTGAAGGTCTCGTATATTTGATGATAGAGAACGCCTCTGGATAGTGTTAGGGCCGAATGCACAGTCGTACCTTAATGATTAGGTATAGAATCAAACCCGTGACCTGGCACTTACAAGGCAGACGCACTATGAAGCTACCTAGGCTGGCTTGCCCCATACATAAGAATAGATTTATAAAATATATCTTGTTTATCCAGCCAGAACGAGACCGAAAAGTCCCTTTACTCCCGCAGATAATACAGAAATCTCGATAAGTAAGTAATTGACGATAAGTAAGTAATAAGCATGTAGGTAGGTAGTAATAATTGATGTAATATTATGAAATGCTCTGTAATATTGTATCTCAGTGCTTCTCAAAGTTGTTGCCTCCGTGGCATACTTTTCAAGACTCCTATCTTTCCACGACACATGAATATGACTTGACATAAATGTTCATTACGTATATGACTTGACATAAATGTTCTTTTCTTGTGTAACAGCGTCACAGGCCTTTTTTTTAAATTCCCCAGCGATCTTTGGCTCATCAGAGCCTCGCGGCACACTGTCGTGGCACAGTTTGCACTGACTGTATCAGGTATCCAATAATCTAATACGTAGCTTTTACCTCCCTCCGGGGAGGTAAATAGAGTCCCTCCCCCCACCTGGACCTGTTAACACGTCATATTTTCATATACCCCCTCCTCCTCCTCCTCCTCCTCCTCCTCCTCCTTGTTTAGTCAAACGCCCTACACTTCCTTCCCTCTTCCTGTTGAGTCAAGTAACCTCTCTCCTCCTCCTTTTCCTTCTCCTTTCCTTCTTTTCCTCCTCTTTTTAATCGTACTTCTCTTTTTCTCCTCCTCCTCCTTTTTAAATCAATTGCCTCCCTTCTCATTCTGACTTCCTCTGCCCTTCAAAGGCAAGTGCCTTCTCCCCCGTTCTAACCTTCAACTACCGTACGCTCCTTAAGTCCTTACAGGAACTTTTACCATTTCTCCTTCTCCTCCTTTGTCTTTCCTTTCTCCTCCTTCCCTCTCTCTCCCTTCTTCTCCTCCCTGTTAAAACAATGGAGCAGTTGCAAATGGGTAAAAAATAGTCGATTCCTATGTAAAAAGTTGGGAAAAATCCAAATCTGAGGTCAAAACTCCGAGAAATTAACTGTAAAAGGTCGAAATTTCAATTTTTATTTTCCATTCTAATGAAAGAGCTCAATTATGTGTGACGTCAGACTGTACGCAGTTGTTTTTTTCGTCCGTTAGGTAGCGCCACTATGTAAGCGCGCTAGCGGAGGAGCAAAAAGAACTGCGCAGAAACGTATGCGCACAAACACATTAATGCATTCTGCGGGAGCGTATGCCGTGACGTCAAAGTTCACGATTCACCGGCATTTTTTTAATCGATTTATCTCGGGATCTAGAAGTCGTAGAAGAAAAATAAAAATCCCGTTGGTCCTTATTTTTCCTACTTTATGACTTTGAAACATCACCCATGTAAGCGCAACTGATCTATTTGAAATTTATTTACTGACAGCACAATAGCACTTAGTCACTTGTACATATTGTGTGAAATTGTTCCAGTAAGGAAGGGGTACCTAACGTTTGTGAGCTTCAAAACAATATCTAGAAGTCGTAGAAGAAAAATAAAAATCCCGTTGGTCCTTATTTTTCCTGCTTTATGACTTTGAAACATCACCCAAGTAAGCGCAACTGATCTATTTGAAATTTATTTACTGACAGCACAATAGCACTTAGTCACTTGTACATAATTATTGTGTGAAATTGTTCCAGTAAGGAAGGGGTACCTAACGTTTGTGAGCTTCAAAACAAGGCAATAAATAGTAAAAAATATGGTGC
This sequence comes from Diaphorina citri, assembly GCF_000475195.1. Taxonomy (NCBI): domain Eukaryota; kingdom Metazoa; phylum Arthropoda; class Insecta; order Hemiptera; family Psyllidae; genus Diaphorina; species Diaphorina citri. Next base: position 14,935 of record NW_007380840.1, read on the forward strand.
ATTGTGATACAGCTGAGATAATAGTTGATACAGCTGAGATAATAGTTTTATTTGGTAATAGTTTTAATAGGATAATAGGTTTTAATAGTCACCACCTGCCTCGATGGTGTAGTAGTCAAGGCGCTCGCCTGGTAAACAGGAGGGCGTGGGTTTAATCCCAGCCGAGGTATGGAATTTTATGCGAGCAGTATAAAAAATAAGCACTATTATTATCTATTATTTCAATTTATGTGGGGCACATTGCCATTCTCAAAAGGGATATAATATACCTTGTTTATCCTGCTCGAATGAGACTAAAAGGTCCCTTTACCCCAGCAGTGTAAAAAAAAAGGTCTCGTTTATTGGCCTATTAGCTGCATAGTTATCAAACTAAAAACATAAACGAAACTCAAAATGTTGGTTGCCTCGATGGTGTAGTAGTCAAGGCGCTCGCCTGGTAAACAAGAGGGCGTGGGTTTAATCCCAGCCGAGGTATGGAATTTTATCCTCATATAATTTGAGAGTTTGACCACAATAATAGTAGTAGCCTACTGCTGAGTGTGATATTTGTTCGGTTCATCGGTTCTAAACTCAGTTTGTGTAGGAGTCAGAAAAAGTGAGTGCTTATTTTTCCCTGAAAAAAGTGCGTAAAAATTTCTACCCTGCAGGACAGTGCGTATGAACTGGAGGTAAGCCGTTTTCATTGTTTAAACATGTCTTTTGTGTTCTTTAAATGCATGTAAAAGCCATTTTCCTAACTGTTGTAGTTTTTCTATTTGTTCAGTTCTAAATCTAAACTCAGTTTGTGACGTTTGTGTAGGAGTCAGAAAAAGTGAGTGCTTATTTTTTCCTGAAAAAAGTGCGTAAAAATTTCTACCCTGCAGGACAGTGCGTATGAACTAGAGGTAAGCCGTTTTCATTGTTTAAACATGTCTTTTGTGTTCTTTAAATGCATGTAAAAGCCATTTTCCTAACTGTTGTAGTTTTTCTATAGAGTGAAAAAGAAATTTTTTTGCCAAATTTTACCTGATTGAGGGTAACATTGCTCAAGTGGGAAAAGTTACCCCATCAGAAACTGGATCTGTTTTCATAAGGAATAAGCAGAGATGTGCAAAATGCGTTTGAAAACCAATTTGAAATGCAAAATGTAAAATGCCTCTAGAAAACCAATTTGAAATGCAATATGTAAAATGCTTTTTAAAAACCAATTTGAAATGTAAAATGTACATTTTGAAAATGGTTTTTTAAATGCTTTTTAAAATGGATTATCATGAAAAGTTGCCCCATCAGAAACTGGGTCTGTTTTCATAAGGAATAAGCAGAGATGTGCAAAATGCTTTTGAAAACCAATTTGAAATGCAAAATGTAAAATGCCTCTAGAAAACCAATTTGAAATGCAAAATGTAAAATGCTTTTTAAAAACCAATTTGAAATGTAAAATGCAAAATGTACATTTTGAAAATGGTTTTTTAAATGCTTTTTAAAATGGATTTTCAAACAATAAGCCCTTGTAACCCTTGTACAAAAATTATGTTATTTACTAAAATTAGGTAAGTGAGAAAAATACAGAAAAATTAAGCAGCAAGTCCAGGAAGTCAATGAAACTGGGCCCAATAAGACCAATTACATAACCTTAGACTAAAATTCTTCTTTCTTTTACTTTTTTTTTTAAGAGGTTTGACAGAGGGAACTGTAACTGCTATGGTCTTATCGTCCCGAAATCGAAGAGAGAAGGAAGACAGGATTTCTTTTACTTTTTTTTAAGAGGTTTGACAGAGGGAACTGTAACTGCTATGGTCTTATCGTCCCGAAATCGAAGAGAGAAGGAAGACAGGATACTAGTGATTTTTGAAGGAAATGTAATTTCATTGCAAAATTGCTCTTAAAGCTGAAAAAATGGACTTTTTTTCAGAAACCTACAATTTGCCCCTTCAAATTAGTCGCGTATGCAATATGTACTGCTTGAAATTTAGTCAAAGCGCTATAGTTGCCTTCACACATTTTTTTTTTTCCAAAACCAGCGGCGATAGCACCTTGAGGTTGTGGTTATGTACCGGGTTGAGATAGGCAAGGTTTGTAAACTTGCCTTGTTTTTAAGTTACCACTCCCATGCCAAACTGTAGAAACAATTTTCGGACACGCAAAGAAAAATGAAAACTATGTAAGTAGCTAAGGTACCTACCTGTACGTAGGAAAATTCAATCAAAGCAAAGTAAATGAGGCTAAACCGCGGCCGGCTGTCACGAACCAACACATCATTTTAATAATAAGTCCATGTAGGTACCTAATAGACTCGAGTGGAAGGTAACCACCAGGCGAGGTTAACGCTGCGCCGGAGGCGTTCTCAACCACCTAACCCTTAAATAGAAACTATTATTATCTATTATTTCAATTTATGTGGGGCCCATTGCCATTCTCAAAAGGGATAGAATATACCTTGTTTATCCTGCTCGAATGAGACTAAAAGGTCCCTTTACCCCAGCAGTGTAAAAAAAAGGTCTCGTTTATTGGCCTATTAGCTGCATAGTTATCAAACTAAAAACATAAACGAAACTCAAAATGTTGGTCGAGAGCGGAACATTTCTCTCCCGCAGTCTCTGCACTCTGTGTATTTCTCATGGTGGAGATTTTAACGACCAAAAATTGATCATATCTCAGGATCGGTTTAGATTTTCCCAAAATCCTTTCTTATTGCACACCTACTTAGACCATAAAGGAATATTCCTACCAAATTTCAGCTTTCTAGGTGTTGTGGTTCTCGAGAGCACAGTATACAAAGTTTGAATCATATCGTCTAGAAAGCTCCAAGTTCTAGCACATGCGCAGTAGAAATTTCTCCCACTCTTGATTTTCTTGCTGGACAGGTCTGGGAGGCTTGGAAAAACCTCTCGCAAAATTTTTCGTGAATTTTCAACGGTATTCCTTTTTTCTGTTTTTAATTTATTAACTACTAGCTGAATTCCGTCGCTTCGCTCCGGAATACCGCTAGTTCATCCCGAGGCATGGCCAAACTTGTGGAAAAGGCATGGTCGAACTTTAATGTACCTATTTTTCTTCTATTACCGTAAGTGGGGGATAGATTGCCCATATAGGGGTAACTTTTCCCAACATTGCGTCTAAAATGTGCTGCCTTCTCACGGGTTTAGTTTGAACTAGAGATAATTTTTTCCGCGTGATTTTGTTTGTTTACATTCTGGCACGCGCCGTTGCAGTGTGATATTTGTTCGGTTTTATGACTTTGAAACATCACCCATGTAAGCGCAACTGATCTATTTGAAATTTATAGCACAATAGCACTTAGTCACTTGTACATATTGTGTGAAATTGTTCCAGTAAGGAAGGGGTACCTAACGTTTGTGAGCTTCAAAACAATTTTACGGACTTCGCAAAATTTTTCGCGATATTGCCAAAATATCCGCATTAAAAATCAAAACGTTATGGGTTTCTTGTTTTTCGAAATTTCAAACAGGCTTCGAGAAAAACAATTTAAGCATAAACTCTGGGACACCCTGTATGTACCTACATCAGCACATTTTTCATTACTCTTAATGGAGCAGTTGCAAATGGGTAAAATTATAAACAAATGGTCGATTCCTATGTAAAAAGTTGGGAAAAATCCAAATCTGAGGTCAAAACTCCGAAAAAATAACTGTAAAAGGTCGAAATTTTAATTTTTACATTCCATTCTAATGAAAGAGTTCAAATATGTGTGACGTCAGACTTTACGCAGTTGTTTTTTTCGTCCGTTAGGTAGCGC
>NW_007380841.1:0-18619 GCF_000475195.1 Diaphorina citri
CAGCCACTCACTATCAGGTAGACCTGATAAGGTGTACCTGTCGGGTCTACCTGATAGTGAGTGGCTGGCCTAAGAGTCATAACTTCATAAGTTATTAAGACAAAGTATCTTGAAGAAGATTTTTCCAGGAACTTCACTTTAAATGGATTACATCAGACATTTCAAGCTATTGACAATTTAATTCTAGATGTGACTCAGAAGTTAAGTTAAGTGTTTGAGGGAACTGAAACTGCTAAGGTCTTATCGTCCCGAAATCGAAGAGATAAGGAAAACAGGATAGGAGAAAGCCAGTCGTCCCAAGAACGAATATTATCCGTTCAGGATAAAATCTGCCCCGGGAGGGAATTGAACCCGCGGCCTAGCGCTTACCTTCGGCTTTATAGTCTAGTGTCTAGTGCGATACCCACTAGGAGGCTACTTCCTTTTTCTTGATTTTGAAATAAGGTAAAAAAGAATGAATCTAGTACCTACTTACCCTGTTTCTACTGCCAGAATGAGACCTAAAAGTCTCTTTACTCCGGAACTGCCTACATTACCTCAGATTATGCACAATCTCCGGCGTAAGTGTACCTATGTGGAGTGTTTTTGACATCTGAAGTGTTATTGATAATCCGAAGTGTTAGCTGACGTTATTGATAAATTTATTGATACTGTCAGTAAGTGTTATTGTTAAAGGCCTTCCTTGGAAAGGCCACTCTGATTACGTTCATTACGTGTTGCTTTGGCACACCTACAGATTTATCTCCTTTGGTACCTACCTACCCATCTTTAGAGCCACAGTACCATTCCAGATCCGCGTTCTATGAGCAAATTGGTACTTCGCAAAGTTATGACGTAGTATTACAGAAGGAAAACCTTATTAAAAAACAGAAAAAAACTGTAACGTGACGTCTGAAGAAAAACTGTGTTGTGACGCCTCAAAGTACATATGTAGTGCTTTTTTCTTTGAATTATATCGCATTTGTAAGTGCATTACAATAGTAGGTATTTACTTACAGTAGTACTTGGTCACTTAAGTAAAGTTGATAGGTATTGTAATAATGCTTATTTATACTAGGACCCTTTTCGTCCAACTTGGTTGGTATTTGGACAGGTGGCCCTCTAGGACAAAAACATGAAGTGGCAGATAAAAAAAAGCGATTTTTTTTTTTTTTTTTTCCTTTCATTTTTTCAGGGAGACTTTTTTTCAATTATCATTCTGTAACAATGTTGTCTGAGAAGTACCTATGCTGTGTCGTTTGTGGGCAGCCTAAACTCTGGGCAGTCCGTCAATAAATTTTATTGTTTCTCTCTGAATGAAACCAATAGTGTGGGTGTCTTCCAATTTCGAGTCAATTGAGGAGCTGGGTGCAAAAAGGGCAATAATCATCCAACTGAGATATTTAACTTTAAAGTTTTCAGTTTTTCATCTAAATCCTCGAAAAGTATGTTTACAAAAAACGCTGTAACTCATCGAAAAAAAAAGTTATCACTGCAGTTCAAACGCTGGAAGATAGAGCGCACCACGTTCTATTAAAAAAAAACCGTTTTACGCAAAAAGGGCAAAAAATCCATATTTCCCTTTTTGCACCCAGCTCCTCAATTATGCATCCATGTAGCCGTCGCATTAATACATACCCCCATATCAATCGGTCGCTCTGTCTCCAAAATTATGACCTTAGTCACCTTCTAGCCCTCATGGCCTCTCGTTATTCCATAACCCCACCTAACGGACCGACGAAAACCTCCAGAAAACGATCAAATGTCCCCAGGGTGTCTACCAAAATGGAAAAATAAAATTCCCTGACTTTTCCCGGTTTTCCTGCATCCATGTAGCCGTCGCATTAATACATACCCCCATATCAATCGGTCGCTCTGTCTCCAAAATTATGACCTTAGTCACCTTCTAGCCCTCATGGCCTCTCGTTATTCCATAACCCCACCTAACGGACCGACGAAAACCTCCAGAAAACCAATGTTGGGGAGGTTGTACTCTCAATGCTAACCACATAGCTACTGCATTCTACCTCCCTCACACCATACAAATTCCCTCAGACCCCCTGATCACCAAAAAGTGTACTTAGTAAACCTGGTCCGTCGGAAAGTAAAAGTGTACCAGAAGTCAAGTAGTCGTGATAGCTGATTCATAAGTTGTTTGGTACTTACGAGGTGTTATTTAATCGTAAACACACACCGAAGTACGATCTCATGAGAAGTCTATCTCCGTGAACTATAACTCTTCCTTTCGTTCGGATTTTGTTCGAATTTTTCGATTTATGTCGATCGTCGAGCGTTTTTTCGTAGACTTTTTGCCGAAAACACGATAATCGATCGGTAAAGATTTTTTTTCGTTTTAAAAGTAGAAGCATTTTCACGTTAGCGCTCTTTTTGAAAAGAAAATTCGCGATTTTTTTGTGTAGTGTGCGAGTGTTTTTTTTTTCTTGTTAAAAAATATTACTTACGATTAAGGATTAAGGTATTGATTGATAGCTTGATTTTATTGATATTTAATTTAATTAGTAATAAAATTGCAAAGTTTAAACTTTAACCGAGCTATTCAAGTTTTATTACCTATTAATTAGTTTATCAGAAATTTAAAATTAGTAAACGGTATCTATCACTCCTTTCGTGTGAAAGCAATTTAGAATTCTAGATACCTACGATTTTTTTGAGTGATTTCCCGGTGAAAATTTTTTCGCACGTTTTTTTAATGTGATCGTTTTTTCAACGGATCAGTTTTTTCGAGTTTGAATCTTTGAATTGAAACTTTAGTTTTCTTTATGAGTTAGCAACGGGCTAAAATCTCATTCATCATGAAGAATAAGTGTGTGTTCATGTGAGTATCTTTCTTTGATTTTTTTGTAATTTCCAAGGATTTGACTGTCACTAATTTGGGCGTGTTAAGAGCTAGGAGCTAGGTCACGGGTTCGATTCCCGCTTGGGGCGAACTTTATCTCAAACGGCTCGTTTTCAGGGCTGACTTCCTCCTCTCCTGCCCTTCTGCCTTTGGTTTTGGGACGAAAGACCTCCGTTTTTGCAGATCCCCCTCTATCGTTATCAAACCTCTTCAAAAAATGTTTTACTCCTCCTCCCTTCCTCCAATTGCTGTTATCTCTTTGCTTCCTCCTTATTGTCCCTTTAGGTTTTCCTACGTAATTTCTTTTTCTTTCTCAATCTTTCCTATGTATAACAATTGACATATAAAATAACATATACAGATCTACATCTGTTAGATGTAAGAGTAAGCATTAGGTGTACGTGTCGGTAAGTTTCCATAAATTTCAACGTGTTCTGCATAACTACATTTTTAAATCAATGCCCTTCTGGTAAAAGTTCCTAGATTACCAATTGCAGAATGTCCATTCATGGCCTCTTGGCTTGAATTGCTCACATAACCGATACCTTTCTTATGCCATTGTTACAGTTGACATTTCTTTCTTCCAAAGTATCCACAGATAATATTCTGTATCATACCTACTTGGATACCAACTTAATCAGATTCTTTTTACTAGCATTATGGGTGCAGTTCTTTATTGAAAAAAATTCACACCTTTATTGAAAAAAAAAATAATAATAATAATAATAATAATAATAATAAAATAAACAGGTAGGTACCTACCAAACCTACCATCTAGGAAGAAAAAGAGGTATAAGGTAGGAGCCCCAAAAAGGTCCTACCCCCATTGGACAACGCGTCCAGGGACAACCCCGAATTCTGCCAACAAAACCTTCCCTAGATCTCCTATTAGTACGTGTACTACGCGTTTTCTAGGCGTTTCGAAGGTAACCATACGCAAGCCCTATCGATCTCGTTCTGATCCAAATATAAACCATCTCTTCAAGAACGTATAGGTAGGTACCAGGTACTCCAGTTTCGAATGGCCAGAGGTGTTTATTTCTCACAAAAAAACCCTGGTATCCTGGTCACATAACGTAGTTGGCCCGGGGGCTTTGGAATGCTCAGAATTTTATATAATACCTGACCAATACTATTGGATTATGTAAACCTGCTCGGGTGAGGTCAAAAACTAAACCAAACTTATGAACCAGAGGTTCCCAAAGTTTTTGTAGTTTTTGTACGCCCCTTTTCTATTGAAATGAAAGCCTCCCAAGGCCCCCTCTCGTGTATTTTTGGTAGGTGGATATCAAAAAGTAGAAAGTAAAAAGGCGGCACTTCGGAAGAAAATCGGCCCTACACAGCGGCACACCTCCCACTTGTTTAGACTGCTGGAGTAAAGGAATTTTTCGGTCTCTTTCTGGTAGTATAAACAACGTATATTTTACTCTACATAGATCTTCTTCCTCGCCTTTTCCCGTGTTCACACGGGGTCGGTGTTTTTCGTCAGCCTCTCAATCAGCCCTAACTAGGGTGATTGCTTTGGACTGACATTTAGTTTTGTCTACAAAAAAAAAAAAAAAAAAAAAAAAAAAGGGGGGGGCCCCCCCCCCCCCAAACCTTTTTTTTTTTTTTTGGGGGATCTCCTCTTTTCTCCGGGAGGACACCCCCAGTTTGGGAACCCCTGCTGTAGATTATTTGTTATCTGGCAAAGTCTGATGCAAAACAGGAGGTTTACCATAAATTAAATTACCGAGCTTTTTCCCATTTAGGTCAAAGTTAAGGCTCAGATGAAGTTAAGTACTGTCAAGTTTTGTTGTTTTTGTTTCTAGCCAGGCCCCCCGAACTGGTGTGGCTAACTTCATTATCAACACACATCTGCATAGACAGGGTGTGACGAAAATTGGATCTGATTTTGGGGCGAAGTTTCCTTTGATTTACCAAGGAAACGTTAACATATTTGACTTTGGTTTTAAAATGGAATGGAAATGTACCAATTTTCCAAGTTGTTGATTGATTAACAAATTAGCGTAGGTAACGGGCTAAACCCATGTATTAATAATACCCTCGGGGCAAAACCCACCCAATTTCGCCTGAGAAATTCACCAATTTTGCCAATTAGGTATTTATCTACCTATAATTGATAGATGCGAAAAAACCCTCGTTAGCATAATTGACGGCTTGTTTACGTTTGATGCTTCTGAAAAATAGGAATTAAATTCACGAAATGTTGTCTTATTTATTTTTACTGTACTGTTCCTACGAACGGACAAACTACTAAATGGGCGTTCGTCAATCCCTGTAATAGTGTAATATGTACTCATATTTTTTGGACTAATGTGTTCAAAACAACGATTTAATAGCCATAAAAAAGTATGCCTGTCTCGCAATTAAGTTTGGAATCTAGAATATTAACGCCTAATACATCACTGTTCTTGTGGTCATGGGACTGCACTAATTTAGAATCACTCCGGTTCTCTATCAAGGTGACTGTGACAACAACATTAGAATAACAAACTTAGGTGAATTAATAGCTGTAAAATGTAAAACCTGTAAAGGTTGAACTTTCTATGGATAGTATTTGAAACAGTCCTTATCAACCTTTGCGGTTTGCACCCAAAGGCGTGATAAATGACAAAACACATGGTCGACGGCCGTTGACTGTCTCGATCGATGTCGACTGAAACCGTCCACATTGCCTCGACAACATAATAGGTAGATTCACCTCGTCGATCGACCGCCGTCGACCATGTGCTTTAAGCTTTGCGACAGCTTTAAGGATGACTAAAGGATCGCCTTCTAGAGAAGATAAAAGTAAAAGCACAACCACATACTAACAACCATTTTTGGTTCTGCTAAGTCTATATATGTAGTCAAGTTGGCTTTTGTTTATCTCAAGGCTCCAAGGAGGTTGCTGGTTCCCCTTCTTTCACGCAGTTCAGCCAAATTATATCTTCAAAGTTTACCCATTACCTTTCGCCAATACGCCCTCTCTGAAGAACAGTCCTTCGATCTTCATATGTGTAAGCATAAGTACGTGGTAGGTACGTGGTTAAAAGAAGTTTCCAAATTACATATTAACTTTGATATTGTGTAAGAAGTAGCATCAATTAGCAAATGACATCTTTCTGTGTATGTTTTTGATGAAGGTTAATCTGAAGAAAGTTCTTTCTTATCTAACGACCTATGATTTTTTTTTTTTACTGAATAATACGTGAACTTAAAGAAAGAGGAAAAATATCAGTCAAGCAATGATGATACTATCTTTAAGCCAATGATTTTAAAATCCAAAAGCAGAATCAAGTTTCTTTTCGCCGAGAAAGGGGTTTATTCGGTAATAGTTGTTTCATTTCACCTGTCACCCCGTTGCAATGGTTGAGTTGTTGAGTTTTAAAATTCCTGGATTGTATAGAGGTATTCAACGTAATAGTTGTTTCATTTCACCTGTCACCCCGTTGCAATGGTTGAGTTGTTGAGTTTTAAAATTCCTGGATTGTATAGAGGTATTCAATGGAGCTCAGAGCTCATTTTGTTCGATACAACATACAACAAAGGGCGATCGTCAAATAGGGCAAATCTAAACAACAAGGACAAAATTGTCTATGGCTAAACAATGGACTTTTCAACCGTCAAGGGCGATCGTCAAATAGGGCAAATCTAAACAACAAGGACAAAATTGTCTATGGCTAAACAATGGACTTTTCAACCGTCCAATTTTCACCTTTCAAACGTCCAGTTTTGACCTTTCGTCGCTGAACGTATATCTCACCATTTGACAAGCTGACGTCTTTGCGAAATTCTATTCTATTCTGTCTTTACAAAAATTCTCTTCACACTCGGCCCCAACGTATATCTCACCATTTGACAAGCTGACGTCTTTGCGAAATTCTATTCTATTCTGTCTTTACAAAAATTCTCTTCACACTCGGCCCTGAAAAGAACAAAACGCCAAATTTCATTCATGATAGGGAAAGTTCGACAGGTGATCTGTCCTTTACAATCAGCAATTCACCTTATTAATTCGTAATTCGAGTGGCATAATGAGCGACGTACAGGGCCGTATCCAGGATTCTGTCGAGGGGGTGGGGGCGAGGGTCCAAACAGTGATTTACCGGGGGGAGGCAGGGGGTGGATGCTCCAAATTTTCGGGAGGGGGTGGCGGGCCCCTTCGACCCCAATTTTTCGGAGTCTGACGTACACCAGAGGAGAAAATTAAGCTCGAAAGGGGGGGTGGCCCTTGGCTCCCCCCCAAATACGACCCTAGACCGACGTCCTTTCGGGGGGTCGTGGTACTCGTTGGCCCTAGTTCGGGGAGTGTGAGTCATACATATTAATTGCTAAACTCTCCATTCGCGGCGATATGGGTAGCCCGCGATGGTGTGTTTTATGTAACAATAGACGTGTCCAGTTGTCCAATCTACGCCATCAGGTCTCTAGGACAAAACCTACGTGCCCGAGTATGGTCAGGGCCGGACCAATTGGCAAAACGAAATGGTTTGTCGAATTTCGCCAAATTTGGGCTTTACCTGTTTTGAGAATCGATTTGACATTGAAATTTTCCCACATAACACATACTACTCCGCACCGGCCCGGCCCGCCTCTTTGGAGATCGATTTGACAAATCACATAATTATCTGTCGAAAAGAGAAAGAGAGAATGAAACAAAAAATCTGGTGTGAATATCACACGACTTTCTATTACATTTGCGGAATACGTATTTGAAAAAAAATATAAAAAAAATGAAAATTTTTCTAAGTCCCGAGCCTGAGCCGCCTACGGCGGCCAATTTTCGACCAAAAATTTCCTATCCAAATTGATTTTTGACTGAATACTCTTGTTTTCTTCACTTTGACTTTAGAATTTCATTAAGAAGGACAACCTGAATTATGTATATCAATAATCTCAGGAATCTCAGGATGCATCATTTTGTCCGCAGATATTGCTTTTTACCACTTGGTCATTATTTCAAAATATAGAGGCTCATACAATAGAAAATAAAGGAAAAAAATATACTGATGATTACTGAAGAATCATGACTGTGACCCCTGACCTCTCGAGACCCAAGCGCCATAAGTTGGAAATTCCCAAGTGCCTCGATTTGCCTTAGCTCACGTGGTCAAAGTTTTAGCTCTCAGTACGGCCACTCATGCTTCGACTGTCGGACAAACTTTAGACCATCTGAGAGATCTAGAAGTCCGAAACTTTTTTCGCCAAACACCTTCCGGAGCGGCGGTCTAGCAGTTTCTAGGCCTGTCCACAGTCGCTGTCAGTGTCAGGTTACAGATCTAGGCACTGTCAGTGTCAGGTCACAGGTGTGGGATATGCTTTTTTTTATGGGATGACTATGCAGAAGTAAGAGAAGAACATGGGTGGAAGATCTAGAAAAGAAGATAAGAGCTCTTCATTTTATGTCCACTTATATTTCTTCAACATAATTTGTTCAGAGTAAGTGCACCAATTACCTTTGTACAGAACTTGTATGCCAATAAAAACTACAATTTCCGCATTTCATTGGCACAGGGAAACCCTCGCCGCGCCACAGGCGATGTCCACGACATTTCCTTGATACCCGGAAAATGGTCAGGGAATGACTTGCGTATATATCGTGACGAAGTCCTGGGAATCGTAAAGATTCACCCATAAAGTTTGACATTGAATCACGATGCACTCAGAATCATCCGCGTAATTGGTAATTGGAAATTTCTGATAAAGCACTATGATTACGCGTATGCTATACGTCGAGTCATCAGAAATTTCTGATAATAGGCAAACTAATAAAGTGCCTTAAATTGCTTATCGTCATAGAGATGAGGATTCACAAATATTTCGTAGAGGAGTGGGCAATGCGTTCAGGGAATTCCCCCTAGGAAAACGTCGAGTCATCAGAAATTTCTGATAATAGGCAAACCTGGCAAACTAATAAAGTGCCTTAAATTGCTTATCGTCATAGAGATGAGGAGTCACAAATATTTCGTAGAGGAGTGGGCAATGCGTTCAGGGAATTCCCCAGATCCCAAGAGTGGTTTGGTTTAGGAACTGGAAGTCCTTTAGGCGTCAAAGATTCTTCAATACATACCTCCAGTATCTACAAAACAGTACTCAAACAGAACACTTTTATTCAGTCAGTGGTAGTCACCTACAAGTGGAGATTTATTGGCTCATAGTCCTGAAGTATAAAGCTTTATGTAGTCTCAAAGAATTTGACAATGGACATGTCCTAGAAAGTCCAATTTCATCAGCCACACAGTCGACGGTCGACTAAGTGTGTACAAACCTTTACGGCGAAAAAAGATAACGAAAACGTTGAGAACCGCTGGTCCAGACTATTGCTTCATCTAATGTACCAGCAAACCAGTAATTTACCTATACGTTATCCAGATGGATATGGCAGCAATGAGTCATCAACCCAAAATGAAAGAACCAATCAGAATGCGAGAATTCCTTGCATTGTTGCAATTAAGGTAAAGGTCTATTTTTATAAACTCTCTCTTTTAAAAAGTAAAGGTAGCTTCGATCTGTAACCTTTTTTTACAAGGAGATTTTGTCGTGTGCAGGAGGTCCGAATTCTATTCCTACTTTCAGTTGTACTTGTTTACTGGTAGCAAAACTTCGGGCAATAATGTCAAGTATTGACAGATACCAGCACCTTTCCGTTTGCAGTACAGCAAATCACTTCCACATATTTATCTTCTAGTTGTGTACCTTGTCTCACAACAAATCACTTGGACGTACGTTATGGTTCTGTTATTCTCTCGTGACGAGTATTTTATTATTCCAATGGCATTTTCAGGTACTCGAACACCAGAAATGAACTCAAACGTACTCGTATGTAGAACTGACACACGAGTCAATAGAGGGAGAGCGACATAAATTAGAAACACACATTGGTGCCACATCTTGACATGAATCCAGCGTAATTTGCTCCTCTACATGCGATGAATTCTTAAAACCTATCTTGCATATGATGTTCAAACATTGTGATATAGGGGAAAGTTGCCACCATTACGGCATTATGTCACCGTCTTTCTTTCTCATCAAGCAGAAAATTTCCAGCTTGACCTCGATCCAGTGACCTCTGAATTGGAGGACCACAACCGGCGAACCGCAGACGGGACAGGTCAATTGGCGACTGTGGTGTCATCTGAGGTGTCTTCTTTGATTTTAAACGATAGACATGTTGTAAATTGGTTTGGTACACCAACTTTAGTGGTGCTGTGGTTGACGCGTTGGACTTTGGACCTGGAGGATATTTGTGACAGACATTTGGTTATGTTTAACACAATTAAAAATTCCTCGTTAATTGGTTGTACATTGGTTCTTTAAGTGTGGACAACCCATTCTGCAGATCGTTAAGATTTTGTATTTTTGTCGTGTGCAGGAGGTCCGAATTCTATTCCTACTTTCAGTTGTACTTGTTTACTGGTAGCAAAACTTCGGGCAAAAATGTCAAGTATTGACAGATACCAGCACCTTTCCGTTTGCAGTACAGCAAACCACTTCCACATATTTATCTTCTAGTTGTGTAGGTCTATACCTTGTCTCACAACAAATCACTTGGACGTACCTTATGGTTCTGTTATTCTCTCGTGACGAGTATTTTATTATTCCAATGGCATTTTCAGGTACTCAAACACCAGAAATGAACTCAAACGTACTCGTATGTAGAACTGACGCACTGAGTCAATAGAGGGAGAGCAACATAAATTAGAAACACACATTGGTGCCACATCTTGACATGAATCCAGCATAATTTGCTCCTCTACATGCGATGAATTCTTAAAACCCATCTTGCATAATCGGTGCATAGGAAATTATACCATTGCACCTCGACTGCATACCGTATTATTTGTCCAACTGAATGACATATATCTTGCATAATCGGTGCATAGGAAATTATACCATTGCACCTCGACTGCATACCGTATTATTTGTCCAACTGAATGACATACAAAGTATGCATTCGGCTGTCGGTACTACAGATGATCTAACCAGATGACATGGTTCCAAAAATTCGGAACGCTTTGAACTTCTTTCCGTGCCCTGAAATAAGGGACATAGTTGATACCTATCTCACTCAGAATAGAATTAGGAGTATAAAACTCCTTGGACGCCCAGAAGCAATATCTGGACTCCTTCCATCATCTTCTATGTCCAAAACGGTTATTCTTATTCAACGGTTCGATGATTTAGGATATAACTCTCTGGAGAAAGTCTCATGTCCAACTGAAAGTCTGAAATAGTCAGCGTATAGCCCTATGTTGTGTAACCCAGTGGATGTCCGACTTTCAGCGTACCAGCTCCCAGAGTATCACTAACCTCCAGCATGAATGGTATCTGGACGGACTACAGAATCATGTGCTGATTTTTCAAATCCTCAAGAGGAAAATAAGGAAAGTAACTAGCGAGCTGGAAAGCTGAAAGATATTCCAGCGATAAAGGTGGGTGAGATGCCGGTTGACTTAGATCTTTCGTTATTGAAAAGGTTCGCCTCTCACTTGCGTCTTTCCATGATGAATACCTCCTTAGTCCTTCTGGCTGATGGTAAGATCTATTATAGCACGTACAAGAAGTATAGCACTTACAAGAGGTAATTTCCATTTCTCTTGTCCGATGTGCTGATTTTTCAAATCCTCAAAGAGGAAAATAAGGAAAGTAACTAGCGAGCTGGAACGCTGAAAGATATTCCAGCGATAAAGGTGGGTGGCATGCCGGATGACTTAGATCTTTCGTTATTGAAAGGTTCGCCTCTCACTCGCGTCTTTCCATGATGAATACCTCTTTAGTCCTTCTGGCTGATGGTAAGATCTATTATAGCACGTACAAGAAGTATAGCACTTACAAGAGGTAATTTCCATTTCTCTTGTCCGTAAACAATATCAGGAAAGAAAATCGAAAGGCGCCCTCAGGGATCAAGGAACGTCAGAGCCTTTTACTCTCATAACTGTCTCCAATGACCTTTCAATGAGATATGTGTCTATGATATAACCTCTGTCATAAAGATATCAGTATGGAAGTCTGTCCCATATTAATCAGTCAGGGATATGTGCCAACTTTTCATAGTAAGTACCAAAGTGTGTGATATGAACACCTCAACTAATGTCCAGGTCTGGACATAGGTGTCGGGCAATTCGGGCATTCGTTCTAGAACACATGGAACTTTGATATATCCAAATGGATCAAACACCTAAACCTCAGAGTGGGCTTTTTGACTTTTTGTGTACAAATGGATTTTCGTACGTTCTGGTGATATAGACCCGAAGTCTTATTGCCTTTTACAAATCTTTCCTTGAATGTATTCAGCAGCTTGTGGGCTTGTACAATCCGCAGCTTTCTGTAAAAAGCGGGCGAGGGTAAGGGATAAATGACTCTCTCCTTCTCTGTGAAGCATTTGATTTAGGTGTAAGTACGATTGCCAGCTGTAAAAACCAGCTTACCACTGTTATCTGAGTATATCTTTTGTGACTTCCCCTTCTGTGACCCCATAGACTTGTGGCCTGCGACACGTGTCACTAATCTAATCCATAAATCTGGGCCTGCCTTCCATGGTCCCTCCTTGTGTTCTAGGTGAAACACCTAATATGCTTAGCATAATACCTTAATAATTAATAATTCACACATGAACTCTACATCATACAACTAAGTGTTCTCAGAAGCAGTCGTCTTGGCGACAAACCCACGATGACTATAAATAGCTGACATTGATAAAGGCCAAGACCTCACTGAAAGCTGTTGGAACGAGAAGCAGTCGTCTTGGCGACAAACCCACGATGACTATAAATAGCTGACATTGATAAAGGCCAAGACCTCACTGAAAACTGTTGGAACATGGATCAGTGGCCAAAAGTTAATACCGAGATATCAAATGACATCATAGGTGTCAGGGACACGCGTTTCGTAACGAGGTAGCCTTAGTGTTACCAAGTTTGATTAAAAATCTAGGGTCTAGGCCCTATTATTAGAGGAAGACCTTAAAACAAACAAGAATTTGCATAATAATCTTTGAGATATGAGTTCTTGGGTTAGACTTCTACAACGAACTACGTGTCTTTTCTATTAAACTTATTAAACTCAAGAATTTAGGACTTGACAGCAAGTAATTTATTGGAAGATAACCAACTTACCAGTTATACGAGGTTATTGTCAAAGTCATTTTCTGCCACCCGACATTTGGAACGCAATTCTCGTACAAACCTACGAATAGTAAAATCTCCAATAGTTACTTTACTGCCCGCTTTTATTGTAAAAATACTTCGAAGAGCTTTGGGTCAGTAGGTACATATGCCTCAATTCCGATAGTCACCGGATCATTGATATTGTATCATACTTAGTAGTTTTGTGTAAATTTATCTCATTGATGAAATCCCAAACCCGGGTCTCCTACATGAGAAGTCAATGTCTTGACCGACAGACCAGAAATGTTGATAAACAAATTGATGAAAGAGATATATTCAATTAACAAAGAGATATTCAATAAAAGACTATTGAACAAGTGTTTGAACAACTTCACATTGCAGGTTTAGCGGAGGTATCCTAAAGTGAGAACAAGGCAAACTTTGACCCTAGGTCACTCACTTAATCAGTATGAAACTCTTGGTTACTCAGTTATACAGCGAGCTTGTATCAAATCGATCCTGTCCTCCTTCTCACTTCGATTTCGGGACAATAAGACCTCTTTTTTTACAGTTCCCTCTGGGACAATAAGACCTCCGTTGTTAGGCCAGCCACTCACTATCAGGTACACCTAATCAGGTCTACCTGATAGTGTGTGTGCTCATCACTCATCAGATACATATCAGGTAGACCTCACAGACGGACCTTTTCAGCCGTACCTGTCAGGTGTACCGTGTACCTATCAAACCTCAAAAAGATGCACCTATACCTACGTGTGGTACTGTGGTATGGTCATCGTTCTAATTCTTACGAGTAAATTTGCATAACCTAATGAGTTTAATTGGCATAAACAAATACTGGTGGTACCCATACCAGGTTTTACCTTCAAAATAATTCCCTATGTAAACAAGGTGCAATATGAGGGCAAAGCAGTCACTGACGCTAAAACACCTACAAAATCCCATTCATCGTCTCTGGAAATCCCATTCGTTCTCTGACGGGGGATTTCTTTGCCAAAGTGTTATCATATCGTGAATGAATCGCGCTAATCAGTAGATAATTTAATATCCACAGAAAAATGACACTTATGGCCAGACAAGGACCTAGGGCTTATGACACAGAAAAATTACAATATTATAATAAACAATATACCTAAATATACGAGTATGTAGCTATGTAGTAGGTAAATAGTACCAAATAGTAGTAGCTATGTGAAGTGTCAGATTTAAAAGGTCTTTCAGTTAATTAGTATGAAAGGTCTTTAATTGGACTCCTGTGGCGCTTGTGTTAACTACTGAACTTTTCAAGTCCTACTCAAGTAATCTTTAGGGCACAATCATGCAGCGTGACCAGAACTTTACTTCCTTCTTGCCCAAATTGTTTGGTCCTTCCGATTTGAAACGTTCGGTCCCCTATCAACATTTTAATTTTTCGTTCATCACTTCATCAGTCTTTAGAAAAATAGAATAAAAGACTTTGACGGATCGGAGACCCATTTTCGGAACACCCTGTATAACCATGGTGCGTACGTACGTGCGTACATACATACGTACAGACCATGGGCTAAAAATCCCTTTTTTGACATCAGGGGATCCCAAAACGGATATTTCCAACCATTTCCCGATTTTGAAAATTTGGACCGATTGCAATACTTTCATTATCAGGGGACCCCAAAACGGATATTTCCACCCATTTCCCGATTTTGAAAATTTGGACCGATTGCAATACTTTCATTACAGTATAGCCGCTAAACTGTAGTAATAGAAAGTAACAAATTGATTTTTGACTGAATACTCTTATTTTCTTCACTTTGACTTTAGAATTTCGTTAAGAAGGACAACCTGAATTATATCAATAATGAGATCATCGCTGAATACGACTCAGGAATTTCAGGATGCATCATTTTGTCCGCAGATGTCGCTTTTTACCACTTGGTCATTATTTCAAAATATAGAGGCTCATACAATAGAAAATAAAGGAAAAAAATATACCGATAACTGAAGAATCATGACTGTGACCCCTAACCTCTCGAGACCCAAGAGCCACAAGTTGGAAATTCCCAAGTGCCTCGGTTTGCCTTAGCTCACGTGGTCAAAGTTTTAGCCCTCAGTACGGCCACTCATGCTTCGACTGTCGGACAAACTTTAGACCATCTGAGAGAGATCTTGAAGTCCGAAACTTTTTTCGCCACACACCTTCCGGAGCGGCGGTCTAGCAGTTTCTAGGCCTGTCCACACTCCACAGTCGCTGTCAGTGTCAGGTCACAGGTGTGGGATATGCTTTTTTTTATGGGATGACTATGCAGAAGTAAGAGAAGAACATGGGTGGAAGATCTTAATAAAAGACTATTGAACAAGTGTTTGAACAACTTCACATTGCAGGTTTGGCGGAGGTATCCTAAAGTGAGAACAAGGCAAACTTTGACCCTAGGTCACTCACTTAATCAGTATGAAACTCTTGGTTACTCAGTTATAATCAGTTTAAAAGGTCTTTCAGTTAATTAGTATGAAAGGTCTTCAATTGGACTCCTGTGGCGCTTGTGTTAACTACTGAACTTTTCAGGTCCTACTCAAGTAATCTTTAGAGCACAAACATGCAGCGTGACCAGAACTTTACTTCCTTCTTGCCCAAATTGTTTGATCCTTCCGATTTGAAACGTTCGGTCCCCTATCAACATTTTAATTTGGGTCTATTTCGTTGAACTTTTTTGTCCAAAAGGCTATACTGTCTCCTATCCTAAAAAAAAACATCAATAAAAGGTTTGATTGAACTACGAGTTTATGCTAAACTTGCAATCAATTAACAAACAATTTTCGTCAGAAGCTTAACTAAAATGAGCACTGTCGCTCTTCTACCTCACCTTTTGATCAGTCCTCACGAGAAGGTAATTATCTCACCTGCTCCGGTCTACTCATATCGGAACATGGTGATCCTAAGGTAACCAAACTTAACCATGGTGTGTACAAAGTCTATTTCGTTGAACTTTTTTGTCCAAAAGGCTATGCTGTCTCTTATCCCTTAAAAAAAAACATCAATAAAAGGTTTGATTGAACTACGAGTTTATGCTAAACTCGCCATCAATTAACAAACAATTTTCATCAGAAGCTTACATCAATAAAAGGTTTGATTGAACTACGAGTTTATGCTAAACTCGCCATCAATTAACAAACAATTTTCATCAGAAGCTTAACTAAAATGAGCACTGTCGCTCTTCTACCTCACCCTTTGATCAGTCCTCACGAGAAGGTAATTATCTCACCTGCTCCGGTCTACTCATATCGGAACATGGTGATCCTAAGGTAACCAAACTTACCAGAGGTGTCCTCATTCCCACTCAGTTGCCACTCAAATAGCCCTCCGGTATATTAATATCCTGATACAGTTCATTCATACGGAGCATTGTACACACCATGGATATACAGGGTGTTCCGAAAATGGGTCTCCGATCCGTCAAAGTCATTTATTCTATTTTTCTAAAGACTGATGAAGTGATGACCTCTCAACAGGCTGGGGACCATTTTACAAAAGACCTCGTAGGAACCAAATTGGATCGTAAAGACCCCGTGGGAGCAAATGGGTTTAAGTCAGTAATACTAAGTAGGTACATTCAAAGCTAATTTGGACCATACAATTAATTTACTTTTATCAACATCTTTGGTATGCTGCAGAAATTTGTACTATACAAAAGGCCCTAGTGTTGACTCTCTCTACCACATACTCGTATCTACATCAAAATGCATAAAACCTCTTTCTTCAAATTAAATTGATCCCAAGGGCTAGGAAAACCTAGACCCTTGACAAATGGAATCTGTGATGTGTTCCAATCCACTCGACCCCATATTGGTTACTGTTCTAACACCTACATATTTCGTACCCCTGTGCCTCTCGGGGGACACCCCGTATATTAATTTACATCGTGCAGACTGTTCCATTTGTTCCTCGTGATTTTACATCCACCTCGTATTGTTTCCTATGTAAAATAATTATGTTGTTGATCTAATGATCTTAATCGAACCAGGCCAGAGTTCAGGCAACCCTAGGGAAATTCATTAGGGAGTGTAAACCCCCACGGTTTACTTCTTAACCACCTTTTGGGATCAAACCAACAGCCTCCAGATCAGATCTGAAGTCCGCTGCGTTAACCACTGCACCACTAAGTTTGGTTCTGTAATAGCAATGAGAGAGTATGTATTGTTAAATATGGGAGACCATGTTGCCTGTTGCTCCTCAAGAATCAAGATGGTCTACCAAGTTGGAGCACCACTGCATCTTGAAGGGAACATTGTCCCAGAATCAAAAATAAGAAAGGGGGTGCGAAATGAAAAGTGCCTTTGACACTAACTTAGAGTACATCAGACATAATATGACTGACACCTCATGGTCCGAAACCACACCTTTTATTCTTCGACACTCAAAGTGTTGAGAGACAATGATCTCGGGAAGTTACTTTAACAACTAACTGTAATGAAACTCACATGAAGGGGTAAACGCTTCGATGTGCGAAACACTTCATCAAAAGTCATGATAATACCCCAAATTATAATACAGTTGTTAATGTTTGATCCGATTAAGCCAAACGTTCTGTAATCTCTGTTTGTACCACATTCCTTGCACCAAATTAAAATCCAGGCTACTTCCCCTAAGGGTATAGAGTATAGGTAGATATTTTGATTTTGAAATCAGATAGTTTCTGGGACACTACCTATGTCAATTGGATAATACCTATGACTAATTAAAATTTGAAAATTTTATGAGATAACTGCGATCTTTAAAAATCATGTTTCACAAGGTGCTCTATGAAATCGATCGAAAACGGTGTGATATTTAGTAACTTCAGGTGTCTGTTGAATAAGTTGAGTTTCATAGAAGTCTTGGTCACTTTATTCAAGTGATCTAATTGTCTCATACACATGGATCTGTCTCGATGTTAGACTCTAACTTCTAGGAGTTATTCTCATTGGAGTTATTGGAGTTTAATTCCCGATTTCTTTTAAGCCCGACTCAAAACGTTGCCTTCGCTTCGTTTCCGAATCTAGTGGTAGAGGGTTCGACGGAATCTATTTTAGGGATAGACGGTTCGAATTCACGAAATGGTTCTGAAAAATTCCGAACTTTTTTTTCGAACTTTGAGCTAATCTGGAACTATATAGATATCTTTTTTCTCCTATCTACCCACCAATTTATAACATCTTTTTCCATCATAAATTAGAATCATAATTGCTTGAGATATTCTATTATCTTGCCTACAAATCTTAATAATCTTTTCAATCTTCTAACAAATTAATTGTCTTCGGAATTCAAAGACTTTACCATTCCAGCGCGCGATGCGAAAATTGCACCAATTACATCAATAATTACAAGTACGGATATTGGTCAGGCAGGAAAGGAAAGAAAAGGAAGGTAGGTAGGAAAGGATAGGTAGGAAAGCTTACAAACTTTCAAAGTAGGCAAAACTTGAGTCGGATGATAGTCGACAATTAAGTAGGTATCCAAAAAACATATAACTTTAAGTAATAAGGTGATTTTTTTGTCAGGGGTTCATAAAAAATTTCCAATTATTTATTTCATAAAGGATTTCTTACGCCAAACTTTCGGCAGATGTTTCAAGTATGAGAGATTGAGAAGTAATTTTGTAATATGACACTAAAAGAATTTCGTAAATTATTATTTTCTGAAGGTATCAATTACCTAATA
>NW_007380842.1:0-18586 GCF_000475195.1 Diaphorina citri
AAAAAAAAAAAAAAAATCCAGGATAGCGCCTGTCGGACCTGCCGTCCTCCTCCACGGTCACCCTGATCATCCTCACCGTTGCTTATCCCAGGTGACTTGAAAGACATTATAGCTGCTGATTAGTTCACGCTAGACTTCGCATCTGACAAAACTTTGTTTCCGACTTTCCAGCTTTTCAAGTTCTGCCTCGGAAATATTTCAACAATTTTCATTTTAAAGTTTTGCTCGAGCTTTTCGCAACACTTGTTAACCCATTGGGTACCTCTTCTGGAGGACATCTTCGTAGTGTTTATAGTGTGTCCAGATCAATGTGACAGCAAAAAAATAGGCATTGTTGCCAAACATGTCACATGTGCAATGGTAGAGAATCTCAAACACCTCTTCTGGAGGACATCTTCGTAGTGTTTAGATGTAATTTGGAGATGTCTGGAGGTATCTGGAGCTTGGTAATATCTCGAAAATAAGGGGAAAATGAGATCCTGTTTTGTATCATTTTTTGGAGGTTCGTACGTACTTTCATATTGCTTATCTTTTGACGTGTCCTGAACCTTATTTAGTCATTTCACCATTCTTATTTGCCACTTTTCTTGGTCTTCTTCCTGTTTCTTTTTCATCTTCTTCTCCTACCTCCTCTTCTTTCCTCCGACAGTGAAACAAAGTCAGGTAAGGCGATATCTACCTTCCCTGTTCTGGAATCCAATCACTGAACTTAGAGCTACCTCTGCATTTTGAAAGAGAGAGTTTATCAAAAATAGACCTTTACCTCAATTGCAACAATGTAAGGATTTCCTGCAATCTGATTGGTTCCTTCATTTTGGGTTGATGACTCATTGCTGCCACATTGATCTGGATGAACTATAGATGTAATTTGGAGATGTCTGGAGGTATCTGGAGCTTGGTAATATCTCGAGAATAAGGGGGAAATGAGATCCTGTTTTGTATCATTTTTTGGAGGTTCGTACGTACTTTCATATTGCTTATCTTTTGACGTGTCCTGAACCTTATTTAGTCATTTCACCATTCTTATTTGCCACTTTTCTTGGTCTTCTTCCTGTTTCTTTTTCATCTTCTTCTCCTACCTCCTCTTCTTTATTTATGAGGTTTGGTATATTCATACCTTCAACAGCAAAGTCCGGTTTGAGCGTTTGAGCCTTCATACTCTGTTCAGGTTTTAGTTCCTCAGTGTTGCTTAACTTCAATTACATACTTGTGAGTTTGTGAGGAACAGCTAGCATCAGAGTTCCATCAGCTAAAAAAATCGGTAACATCAAGGGTTAACCCATTTCAAGTTTTTGCTACTCATACATTTTTGAACAATTATTATAAAGGCATGATACGCTGTAATGATTTCTTTAGGCTTCAACAGTCGTCAGCTAGTTTTGTAAGTGACAGCACTGTCTCAGCAAGTCGGATGGCAAAAGGTAGAAAGCTCCAATAGACTGTCTGGAAATATTAATAATTTAGGCCCTCAAAATGGAAAATAATGGAGCGCGTATTATAGGTAGAAGGTGGATATTATTAAAAAGTAGACAGTGTTTAAGACATCAGACAGGAAAATGAAAAATGCATAAGACGTACGCCTACTTATGTAGACATTAAAAATGATAGAATTAGATAAAATAAATATTGTACCTACAGAAAGTTAGCAAGTGTAGGGCGTGTAGAAATGATTAGAAACAAGGGAAATGGAAGAATAAGATGGAAGAAGGAAAAGAGGACGAAGAAAAAGAGGAGGAGGAGGAGGAGGAGGAGGAGGAAGAAGAAGAAGAAGAAGAAGAAGAAGAAGAAGAAGAAGAAGAAGAAGAAGAAAAATGGAAAGTGGATATAAGATAGTCTCAAAACTCTGAAATATAAATAATGCATTTCTACACAGGCCTTCGACTAATAGCTTTCTCAAGAAATTTCAACAAAGGTTTGTCTCAGATTTCGGGGTGAAATCTGTCACTCAAGTATCATTTACGATTATTTTCCAGAGGAACTACACTTTTCATTTAGATTCTTCCGAGACTTCTAGTCCTTCTTTCGGTCTTTTCAATTTGGACTCTTTCAAGTTTTGAATCCTTAGGCCTGTCTTCTTTCAAGACTAGAATAATGTCATCTAACTAGGCATTGTACTTTAGATGTCATCCACTAATTGGTTAGCAGATATTTTGGCCGAATCCGAATGATGAAAACATTTGAGAAATCCTAGGTTTACCGGGAAATTCTACATTATTTGTCAAATTACACTTACAAATTAATTAATAATCAAATTGGAGTCGGTTTCGAGGCTCGAACCCCGGTCCTCTAGACTGAGAGACTTTAACGCGAAGGACAAGGAGACGGCCATGTTTTTAATTAAATTAGAAAATAGAAAGAGAGGGAAGATTTCCATTTTGACTTATGGAGTATTATTGGAAACAGAAACTTTTCTCTTTCTCCCTCTATGTTTCTCTCTCTCTCTCTCTCTCTCTCTCTCTCTCTCTCTCTCTCTCTCTCTCTCTCTTTCCATTCTCTATCTCTGTCTTGATGTCTTGTAACAAAGTTGTAAGATTTTACTCGCCTTTCTCTCTCTCTCTCTCTTTCCCTTCTTTTTCCTTTACCACCATTTTGATCCCAATTCTCCATTTCTCTTTAACTATTTATTTCTCTTTGTCCAGCTTGAGGTCAGGTTCAAAAGGAAAAAATAAAATAAGGACAAAAAGGGGAGAGAGAAAGAGAGAGAGAGATAGAGGGAGAGAGAGAGAGATAGAGAGAGAGAGAGAGAGAGAGAGAGAGAGAGGGAGAGAGAGAGAGAAAGAGAGAGATAGATAGAGAGAGAGAGAGGGAGAGGGAGAGGGAGAGAGAGAGAGAGAGAGAGAGAGAGATCATGGTGAGTCATGACAAATCAAAAGGTATATGCCTATTACAATTCATAATTATATAATTACTTAATACGAAATTGATTGTCAAATAAGTCGTATACAATACAACTTACCTATACATATGTATATATTATGTATATACTTTCAGTCAATATCATTAACTGGACTTGTAATATCAATAATATTGTAGTTAGAATAGAACATTATGTCCTTGTTTATCCTGCTGGGATAGGACTGAAAAGTTCTGTCAAATTACAGATAAATTACACAATACATAATATTGCCAGATTATAAAACAGTTTATCTACCATAGGAGATGGGGGGGACTTGATGGTAAAATCAATACAACAAACCTTACATACCTACCAAAACGACAGCAATATACCTAGGTACTGTTCTTTCGGGATTTTTTTGTTTTTTTTTTTTTTTTTTTTTTTTTTTTTTTTATTGAGCCAAGACCAAATAGTACCTCCAATATAACAGTATGATCTATATCTAATGTGAAAGGAAAATCTGGAACACCCTATAAATAGTTCATTAGCTGTGGAGGAGGTTCCGAATATTCCAGGAATTTAGTAGCCCCAAAATAATATGCTTTTGTTGCTGAGGAATTCAAGTCGATCGGAATCTATAAATGAGATACAGCCTCCCCTTTCCATCTTTCCTAAATATGGGATAGTATGGGTACCACCCTTAATACCCTCTCCAATAGTTTCATGAGCATACCTAATTTACCCTCTCCCTTACCAATAGAGGTATGGACATACCTAATTTATAATACCTTACCCTTTCCATTTTTCAAATAGAGGTATGGAGATACCTACCTAATTTACCCTATCCGAAATGAACTTACCCTACTTAATATAAACATAATGAATTTACCAGCTATCTGAGGCATCCTACAGGGGTATGCCAGAGAATTAGCACAAGTAGCCCTGTGTATACGTGTAAGTTGTTAACCCTTTTGATGACCGTGGTAAGGGGACAATGGTGAGGCAATGGGACATACAATTTTTTTTTTTCAACATTACTCTTTATTTATGGTACATATACAATTTATACATATACATAGATAACAATGTTTATACATAGAGACATATACATAGAGAACAAAATATACATAAAAGATGTTTAGTTACCTATGTAAAAAAATTATAAACTGAGTTATACTGAGATATTGTTTCCCCTTATTGGGGATGTGTTATATCTCAGTTAAATGTTGTAAAAATATATATTTTTTGCAGTTTTCTGCAGTATTTAATTTTGTATTAATAATCCTTATTATTTCCCCGTATTTATCTATTTACAGTCTATATTGTTTGAGTTTATATTAATTTATTTATTCTTATTTAGGTATCGTACCTACTTGTTCCCTTTTTATTATTATTTACAAATTTTCGTTTATAAATTGTGTATGATGTTTATCCCTCATCCAGATTTTAATCAAACGTTTGAGTCTTACAATGTTATTTTCATTTAGTATTTCATTCGTCAGAATATTGCACTACCGTATCAGGACTGCCAGTTAGGTAGGTAGGTACCAGAGGTAGGTATGAATAATGGAAGCTTTAGTTTCCTTAGGGCGAGTGTAAGCGGAGGAAATTTCAAGTTTTGGGTTGTCTTTGAATTTGGTTTGTCTGTCCAACTATAATAATAATAGATTTATTGCTTACTTTCTTATTATAACAATCTTTTCATGTTCCACTAAGTACATACGTAGTACTTTTCGTCGTAGTCCGAGGTTATAATCTACATACATAGATTCGAAGATCACCAGCAGACCGGCATACTGTAATACTGACTGCTATAATGAGATTTATGGGTTATTCCTTTTGAAATTCTCACCACACGCCACTGGCGTTACAGGAACAGGTTCTTGGCAAAGATTAGGGTTCCTGGAACGTCGACGTCCAAAGTCGTCGGAAAGACGACGTTTGGAGTGACGTGTTTCGTTATGCAAATGTTTTGCATTGACCTCCCGTGCGTTTTCTGTTGCAAGGTTGCAGTTTCTTAACTTTTAAATTGAAATGTGTCTTACGGTATCAGGATTGCAAGTTGGGTAGGTATAGGTACCAGAGGTAGGTATGAATAAATGAATAATGAAAGCTTTAGTTTCCTTAGGGCGAGTGTAAGCGGAGGAAATTTCAAGTTTTGGGTTGTCTTGGAATCTGATTTGTCTGTCCAACTGTCTGCCAATATGCCAACCACTCACGATCAGACGATCAGTCGTAACATGTGTGGTGGGAAAAGCTTGAGACCCACAGGTCTGTCAGACGTTCTGACAGACCTCAGTCAGTCTGAGACCTCAGACAGACCTCAGACGGTCTGACAGACCTCAGTCAGTCTGAGGCGTGCATTAGTCTCACCATGACTCGCGAACAGTTTTTCTCATTTAGATGAAATTTGGCGAATCCTTTTTGGAAGGCTCTGTAGGGACACTTACCTATGTTGAATTGTTTGTTGGCAAAATGCCCTCCGCTTGAGGCCAAAATACTCTTCTCCTTTCTTCCTTTAGTTTGTTGGTTTCATTGTATCCTTTTCAAGTAGAATCAGCCATGCAATTATAATTCCTTTAGTTTAAAGTTAGTTTTAGATCCCTTTAGTAATTTAATATTAGAATAAAAATACTTATTAGTTTGTAACTAGATTGTATTAATAAATGAAAGTCCTTTGGACATTATTTAGAAAAAAAAAAAAAAATAAATAACCTCCAAACGCTATGTCCGATTGTGACGAAATTTATCCGAGGTTCTAACCTACATAGATTCGAAGATCACCAGCAGATGGGCATACTGTAATACTGCAATAATGAGATTTACCTATGGGTTATTCCTTTTGAAATTCTCACCACACGCCACTGGCGTTACAGGAACAGGTTCTTGGCAAAGATTAGGGTTCCTGGAACGTCTCGCTCTCTCTTTCCTTCTCTTCTATTTTTCTCTTTTATCTTTTCCTATTTTTCTCTCCACAATTCTCTCTATAAACCTGTCTTTCTATCTTTCGCCTTTCTCTCTATTCTATTCGCTGACAAGCTCTATCCCCTAGTCACCTAGTTGTGATAGTTCGATCTTCAAATAGTGAGACATAGTGTGTTCTATCCCCTATTTTATTGGATGGTTTGATAGTTCAAATAGTGGGACTAGTGGGTGTCCCTTCAAACATAGGAGAAAATTCTTTATGGTGACTGTCGTGTGGTATATTTCATAAATTTCTAAATTGGATAAAGAACAATACCTACAGAAAAGAATCAACATTTCGTCCTCTACATTCTGATGACACACTGAACCGAAAAATAAAGGGGATTTAGCTAAAAAGTAGACAATGAGGTAAATGTCTAAGGAAAATTGTTTTCTTCAAGCTTAATAGCCACTTTGGTACATACTGCCATAGTACTGATCGCCATTTTCATCGATATAGTTACCTCGAGCCATTGTAGGTGCCTGGCGGCTATTGCCTTTCTTCATAGGCGGTTCTTGCCTAAATTTTTGGGGGGGCTTGATTTTGAAGGTACACCTTCAAAATTTTGATTTAGCTTTATGTAAAAACATAGGCGGTTCTTGCCTAGATTTTTGGGGGGGCTTTATTTTGAAGGTACACCTTCAAAATTTTGATTTAGCTTTATGTAAAAAATCTGGTGTGAACATCACACGACTTTCCTTATTTAATGATGCTTATTTGAGTATTATTTTACCCTAACTTTTACCATATCTCTAACCGTTTAGTCGGTATAGCTGAAAAAAACCAAAAAACAGTCGAAATCTGTCCAAAAGCGGTCAAAATTCCGCCAAGCGCAGCAACCATCTCAACCAAACGTTTTTTGTTGCATCCTTGTCACATTTAGGATTTTCCGAATATTCTTCGTTTTCAATGTGAAAAAAAAAGCTTGACTAAGAAAAGTTCATTTCGTACAGTATGAACGGGCTGTTACGCCATCTTCGAAACCTCTTTGTGCTACGTCACTGGGTGTACAAAAAGGTATGAAGAGTGTTGAAGTGTTTTGATAAATGAAGTGCCACTCTGGTCGCACTTCAAAAACAGAAACACTTCCGTCCCGGCTATTTTTTCTCGCTTTTTCCCCCTTTTTTTTTGGTAGGGAATTTTTTTTTTTTTTTTTTTCACATTTTTCCTTCCATCTCCAGATCAGAAGAAGAGAAGGAGGAGGAGGAGGAGGAGGAGGAGGTGGGAGGAGGAGGAGAAAGTAGAACAAGAAAAGAAAGTAGATGTTGATTTCTGAACGGTTGCAGAGAGACAGCTGTAGGTGTTGACAGAGGGAGAAAAGGGAGGGAATTGAAGGAAGAGAAAGAAAAATTGGAGAATTATTGAGAAATAAAATTGAGGAATGGATAGGAAAGAATAAAAAAGGGAGGGAGAAAGAGAAATGGGAGAATTATTGAGGAATAAAAGGTAAAAGTGGAGAAGGTGTGGAACAGAGAGAAAGGAGAGAAACACAGAAGGTAGAAAAGGGAGAGAGCGAGAGAAATGTGAGAAACATTGGGAAATCCGAGGGAGGAAAGGGAAAGAAGGGACAAAGGGGAGGTAGAAAAGGGAGGGAACGGTGTGTTGGTCTGGTGTACCTATTGTTCACTCAGAAATGAAATGTAGAGAGAGAGAGATATGTACGCTTCGTTGATTTTGGTTGATTATTTTGCTAGCTGCTTTTTTCTCTGTCATTCCTATCAAACAGTTTGTTTCTGTGCAAATGTACGAAAAAATTGGAAGTATATTAAAAAAAAAAAAAATGTTATTTCCATAGAGATCAGAGACCACGGTTTTATAAATATCATATTAATGTATTTACCCTTGTAATATTGTAATTGATCCAAATAAACGAATTGGGTACAATGGAGTAGTTGCAAATGGGTAAAAAATATAAATAAATGGTCGATTCCTATGTAAAATGTGGGTATGAACACGCCTATTATATAGGAGTTCGAGGTAAGGCTTGATTTTACGTTACAGCTTTAATTCAATCCCTTGAAGTTGCGTCATGAGAGCTTTCTCTTTCAAGATTAGGTAAAACTTGAACTCAAATCTCTACGAGTAGTCGAGTATAACAGCCTCTGAACGAATTTCTCTTCTTCTTCTTTTTTTTTTAAGAGGTTTGACAGAGGGAACTGTAACTGCTATGGTCTTATCGTCCCGAAATCGAAGAGAGAAGGAAGACAAAGGGGTGAAGAGGAGGGCATAGTGGTGAAGAAGAGGGTACTGAAAGGTGAAGAGTAAGGTAGAGATTGGTGAAGGGTGAAGAGTAAGGTAGAGAGAAGTGAAGGGCAGAATAGACGGTGAAAAGAACGGTAAAGGACTGGCGAAAAGGATAAAGAGGGCGAAGGAAAGAAGGCAGGGGAGAAGAAAAGACGGTGAGCGAGAGTTAAGAAGCTTGTTGGAGGATGAGTGGTGAAAAAGAGAAGAGGTGGGATCGTAAAATGGATGGATGGTGAAGAGGTGGAGGGGTAGGATGGGAGGTGGAGAGGTTAGGTGAAAGTTTTAATGTGCCTGTTGATGATTTAACCTGAGGGAAGTTGGAGGACTTTAAGATGTGTTATAAGTGTTGACGAGGGTAAAACTGAAGGTAGGTAAGGGTATAAGAGTGATATTGATAATGATATAAGAGTGAAGGGGAATAAGACTGAAGGAGAGGTTAAAGTTGTTATGAACTTGTTAAGATGAAACCCTAATCTGGGGAACTTCTTTGACAGTTTGTCTTGAATAGTTTACAGAGACTGGCCTCTTTCCAAATGATGACATGTAGAACTTTACCCTCCACACCACCTTCTTAAGGTGGTTAGAAATAGGAAAAATTTCCCAACACGTCCGTTTTTAGGTAGGAATCAGTCATTGGCGTAACAAACATTAACATCTGAAATTTTCAACTTGGATTTCATGGTTCTGTGTTAGTGGGGTTGAAACGATGCCGGCCACTCATACTCAGACTGTCTGAGCTTTTCCCGCGACACACAGCGCGGTGGATCCTAAGCCCGTCACAGTCTGAATGGTCGGCCTTATACGAATATAAGTTAACAAATAATCCGCAAAGCACAAATCTGAAGTTGAAGAACGAGAAGGAAGAAGATTCTACACAATACCGTTCTCTTATCATCCAACCATTTCAGCAAAGGTACACAACCCCCCTGCATGCCTTGACCGGAACATTCCATGGAGGTGGCGGTGGGAGTGGTCAACTGTCTGTTTCCTCCCCCCATCAGCCTGACAGGGGAAGGGAGGGAAGTTTCATTCAATTTCGTGTCACTTCAGTAAATGAAAAAAGTGATGAGGGGAGGAAAAAGAGGGAGGAAAGTAAGGGAGGAGGAAAGGAAAGCGAGGGGAGGAGGAGGAGGAGGAGGAGGAAGAAAAAAAATATAAGGTAGGACTTGGGAAGTTTTTCAAAGTTGGCAGAGTGCGTGATATTACATGCATGAAAAGTTTGCTACCTGTATTCCTCCTCCTCCTCCTCCTCCTCCAACTTACAGGAGTATTCAGGGTCCGCTGAGGAGGTTTGGGTGATGGTTTTTCAATGAATGAAATGCGGCTTGATGACCAAAGCTGAGTTCACACATAATCAACCCCGTCGATCGATCGTGGCTTGACGGTCGATGAACGAGGTGAAGAGGTGAATCTATGTTGTTGAGTAATCACCCCCGTCGATCGATCGTGGCTTGACGGTCGATGAACGAGGTGAAGAGGTGAATCTATGTTGTTGAGGCAGTGTACGGTTTCAGTCGACACCAAAAGACCGTCGATCAACGAAGTCAACTGGGTTTGGACGACGGAGACGACGACAAACTGATGACAAACCTGTCGGTTCGATCCGCGATAACTCTCTAAAGGCAGATTCGATTTGGATGAAATTTGGTACGCATCTTTAGCGCTTGAAGACGATTTGGTAACCCGTTTGGTATTTTTTGGTAATTGATTTTTGGTCTTCCTTGGAAGCCTTGCCTCGTCACGTCTCTATTTTGAGTGAGTTCTGCAGAACCCTAGGGCTTCATGAGAGGCTGACGAAAAACGGCGACATCGTTTGAACACGGAAAAAGGCGAAGAAGAAAAAGATGATGATGTTTATCTTTCAGCAGATCCTGTATAAGTATCGGTGATGGCTGATTGAATAGGAGCGACAAGGAGAAGGAAGAGGAGAAGAAGGAGGAGGAGGAGGAGTATATGGAGATGGGACCGGACGGGAAATGTCCATTTTGCAGGACATAGATAGAGAGTGGACGTGGACATAGTCTTTTTTTTTCTCTCCTCCATAATTACAAAGTTTCCATGTAATTTTTATATGACAGCTTTCAGCTCGGTATAGTATGGGCAAAAAGTTCATATTCACCTTGCTTTACTCTACCTGTAACCCTTTTTCCTCGTTTGATAAATTTCCGGAATTATACAAAAAATGGACATTCATGATTCTACCAGTATTGTGAAAAGGCTCTACTTTACCACAAAGAAATTGACGACGTACGTGGATAATCATTTTCTTTTATCATGGCTTGCTGACTTTTTTTGCCTTTAGGGCGTCCACTCACGCTCTGTGACATTCTGACGACCACTTCTCTGCTCAGCGCAGCGGGACTAAAAAGCAAGAAGTGAGGAGTGGGGGGGAGTGCACAGTCCTTAGTGGAATAGAGCCCTGAATACCCGACATCAAAAAATTACGACACATCTGTCAAATGTCTTGCTTTACTCTATCTGCCGTCACTCCTTATCAACCACCCTATACTGACTACCTACACTTTTTTCCTCCTTTTCAAAAAGCCTTCAATTATAAACTTTTATTAAAAAGGTCTGCCGCTTTCTCCCCTCTCCCTCTCTCCCTCTTCCCTATCTTTCCTCCCTCTCCTCAATTTATTCTTCTTCCCTCACTCCCCCTCCACTACTTCTTCTTTCCCCTCCATCATTTTTCGGTGAGTGTGTTTGTCTTTGCAACATCAGTTTTGGCCTCTTGAGTGTCTCAGATTTTCCGACACTTGAGGGTGCTTTGTGCTTCAAATGGATTGGGATGGGTGCCCCCCACCCATCTTATACTTGTTATAGGTACATTAGTTACCTACTTACTTACTTTCCGTGATGTCCTTTGCTTTCTCATGTTTTGGATTTATTTCACCACCACCAATTCCAAAAGTAACCTCCAATATCACATTGCCGCTAATTTCATCAATCATCATCATCATCGTCATCAGCGGCCGCCATTTTCGCTCGTCTGGCCGCCATTTTCTCCTCCTGCCTCTGTCGTATGGCCTTGTTACGGCCGTTCCACTCATTCATATTGGCGATCACATAGGTTGGATAGGCCAGGGAACCGAGTGTCAACATTAGACCGAAGCCGACTTTCTCCTGTGAAGGTGAAAGGGTGATTTAGAGGTAGAGAGGATCCTGACGAGCTGGTTAAAAATGGAGAGATTTGACAGAGGGAACTAACTGCTATGGTCTTATCGTCCCGAAATCGAAGAGAGAAGGAAGACAGGATAGGAGAAAGCCAGCCGTTCCGAAAATTGTAATTTGAGGTCGGCGTTACTCTCCTTTATTCTACCCCTCCCCAAACCCTCCTATCCAATGCCTCCTCCCTTCTCCATCCCTTTCCTCTAAAATCTTTCTCAACCTTATCTAATCTCTCCACCTTATGAACCCACAAAATTGTTAAAATTTGAAATTTAGATATTTATTCAAATCTTTAAATCTGTTGATAACTTGATGTTGATTTTTAGGTTCTAAATTTCTTTTTTTGTTTCCTTTGTTCACAGGTAAGTTTCTGGATCATGCTAGCAAGCAAGGGCGTTCTAGCCGGGACAGATCTTGTGGTACGTCTAATTTAAGCTACAATCGATCACAATCGATCAACACTTAATACTGCAACCATAGGTATAAAGCTAGTGGGTAACATCAAAGGAATTTGGAGGAATGAAAACAAAATTCGTATGCGTTTCCTATAGCCGATGTCCCTACTTATACCAATACCAATCAATAGGAGTTACAGGCCAAGGAGTTCTAAAAAAAACTACTACGAAAATCACCAATGAAGAAATCCAAACCTCATTTGACACATGAAACAATCACTAAAATCATCCTTGCGAATCATCAAATCGCCACTCAACAAAGTCCTCTCTGGAAGAAGTCACTGCTAAAAGGTGTTGTTGAAACTACATAGGATAGAGCCTCCCCCAAATTTGAAACTACAACTAGGGCGAAGCCCCCTCCAAACTAAGATGAAACTGTTGAAAAGCATTATCACCTGGAAGGAAGCCAGAAGAAGGAAACCTGTGGAGACGCAACAGGCCTCAAAGCGTGGAGGGGAAAGGTGGAAGAAGGGACGAGGACAATCTGTTGCATCATACAGGCAGTTGAAACTGGAGGAGGGAAAATGTAGCGGGGAGGGAAAATTGGAGGGGGAATGATGCAGAGAGGGAACCTTTGAGGGAGGGTACATTAGTGGGACATGCAGAGAATGTGGAAGGAGTTGGAGGAGGATGGAAGAGGCAAGTAGGCAATTGAAGGGGTAATTTTCATTGTGTCGGGACTCGGGGTTAGATGAGAGGAAAGTTTATGTTGTGGGGAAAGGTGGAAGAGGGGACGAGGACAATCTGTTGCATCATACAGGCAGTTGAAACTGGAGGAGGGAAAATGTAGCGGGAAGGGGAAATTGGAGGGGGGAAATGATGCAGAGAGGGAACCTTTGAGGGAGGGTACATTAGTGGGACATGCAGAGAATGTGGAAGGAGTTGGAGGAGGATCAAGATAATGGGAAGAGGAGTGAGAAGGAGAACTTGAGCGAGAAGAGGAGGAGGAAGAGAGGAAGAATAAGGTGTAGGGGAGAGGGATGGAGAGAGGAGAATGTAAAAGGGAGATGGAAGGAGTGGAGAGAATGAAAGAGGAGGAGAGAGAGAGAGGAGGGGAGGGGAGGGAGGAGGACTTTTTGCTTGATACCTATGCGGTAACTCAGGGACAGTACAACTTGTTATACCAATGTCTTCTTTCACTGTTACATAATATGTACATACGTCCCTCTCCCTTTCTCCCTCTTCCTTTAATACTTTTTCTCTCTCTCCCTCTGACTTTTTCATCCATCAGAAGTTCTATTGCCCTGTTTTTCCCTTTCTCTTTCTCACTCTCTCGCTCGCTCACTCTCTCTTATTCTCTATTTTCTTCTCTTTCTCTGATGTATCCCTCTCCCCCTCTCTCTCTCTCTCCCTCTCTCTCGTATTGTTATGGAAGCTCATATTGAATTGTACTTGTAAATTGCTTACTGGTTGCACCCCAAGGCTGAACAGTTACATTGCTTCTCATTAAATAGAGAGAGAGAGAGAGAGAGAGAGAGAGAGAGAGAGAGAGAGAGAGAGAGAGAGAGAGAGAGAGAGAGAGAGTTGACATAGGACGTTTACTACAGCCGATGTCCCTACTTATACCAATACCAATCAATAGGAGTTACAGGCCAAGGAGTTCTAAAAAAACTACTACGAAAATCACCAATGAAGAAACCCAAACCTCATTTGACACATGAAACAATCACTAATATCATCCTTGCGAATCACCAAATCGCCACTCAACAAAGTCCTCTCTGGAATAAGTCACTGCTATTAAAAGGTGTTGTTGAAACTACATAGGATAGAGCCTCCTCCAAAGAAATTTGAAACTACAACTAGGACGAAGCCCCCTCCAAACTAAGATGAAACTTCATAGGATGCAGTCCCCTCCAAACTAAGATGAAACTGTTGAAAAGCATTATCATCTGGAAGGAAGCCAGAAGAAGGAAACCTGTGGAGACGCAACAGGCCTCAAAGCGTGGATGGGAAAGGTGGAAGAGGGCACGAGGACAATCTGTTGCATCATACAGGCAGTTGAAACTGGAGGAGGGAAAATGTAGCGGGGAGGGGAAATTGGAGGGGGGAAATGATGGAGAGAGGGGACCTTTGAGGGAGGGTACATTAGTGGGACATGCAGAGAATGTGGAAGGAGTTGGGGGAGGATGGAAGAGGCAAGTAGGCAATTGAAGGGGTAATTTTCATTGTGTCGGGACTCGGGGTTAGATGAGAGGAAAGTTTATGTTGTGCCCGGAGTTTTCACGGTGAGGGAGCTTTGGAGGGATGAAGAGGAGGGCATAGTGGTGAAGAAGAGGGTACTGAAAGGTGAAGAGTAAGGTAAAGATTGGTGAAGGGTGAAGAGTAAGGTAGAGAGAAGTGAAGGGCAGAGTAGACGGTGAAAAGAACGGTAAAGGACTGGCGAAAAGGATAAAGATGGCGAAGCAAAGAAGGCAGGGGAGAAGAAAAGACGGTGAGCGAGAGTTAAGAAGCTTGTTGGAGGATGGGTGGTGAAAAAGAGAAGAGGTGGGATCGTAAAATGGATGGATGGTGAAGAGGTGGAGGGGTAGGATGGGAGGTGGAGAGGTTAGGTGAAAGTTTGAATGTGCCTGTTGATGATTTAACCTGAGGGAAGTTGGAGGACTTTAAGATGTGTTATAAGTGTTGACGAGGGTAAGACTGAAGGTAGGTAAGGGTATAAGAGTGATATTGAAAATGATATAAGAGTGAAGGTTAGAGTAAGAATGAAGCAATAAAGGTAGAGCAGGTGGAGGAATAAAAGCGAAGGGGAATAAGACTGAAGGAGAGGTTAAAGTTGTTATGAACTTGTTAAGATGAAACCCTAATCTGGGGAACTTCTTTGACAGTTTGTCTTGAATAGTTTACAGAGACTGGCCTCTTTCCAAATGATGACATGTAGAACTTTACCCTCCACACCACCTTCTTAAGGTGGTTAGAAATAGGAAAAATTTCCCAACACGTCCGTTTTTAGGTAGGAATCAGTCATTGGCGTAACAAACATTAACATCTGAAATTTTCAACTTGGATTTCATGGTTCTGTGTTAGTGGGGTTGAAACGATGCCGGCCACTCATACTCAGACTGTCTGAGCTTTTCCCGCGACACACAGCGCGGTGGATCCTAAGCCCGTCACAGTCTGAATGGTCGGCCTTATACGAATATAAGTTAACAAATAATCCGCAAAGCACAAATCTGAAGTTGAAGAACGAGAAGGAAGAAGATTCTACACAATACCGTTCTCTTATCATCCAACCATTTCAGCAAAGGTACACAAACCCCATGCATGCTTTGACCGGAGCTTTCCATGGAGGTGGCGGTGGTAGTGGTCAACTTTCTGCTTCCTCCCCCCATCAGCCTGACAGGGGAAGGGAGGGAACTGAGGGAAGTTTCATTCAATTTCGTGTCACTTCAGTAAATGAAAAAAGTGATGAGGGGAGGAAAAAGAGGGAGGAAAGTAAGGGAGGAGGAAAGGAAAGCGAGGGGAGGAGGAGGAGGAAGAAAAAAATATAAGGTAGGACTTGGGAAGTTTTCAAAGTTGGCAGAGTGCGTGATATTACATGCATGAAAAGTTTGCTACCTGTATTCCTCCTCCTCCTCCTCCTCCTCCAACTTACTTTGACCGGAACTTTCCATGGAGGTGGCGGTGGTAGTGGTCAACTTTCTGCTTCCTCCCCCCATCAGTCTGACAGGGGAAGGGAGGGAAGTTTCATTCAATTTCGTGTCACTTCAGTAAATGAAAAAAGTGATGAGGGGAGGAAAAGGAGCGAGGAAAGTGAGGGAGGAGGAATGGAAAGCGAGGGGAGGAGGAGGAAGAAAAAAATATAAGGTAGGACTTGGGAAGTTTTTCAAAGTTGGCAGAGTGCGTGATATTACATGCATGAAAAGTTTGCTACCTGTATTCCTCCTCCTCCTCCTCCTCCTCCAACTTACAGGAGTATTCAGGGTCCGCTGAGGAGGTTTGGGTGATGGTTTTTCAATGAATGAAATGCGAACTTACAGGAGTATTCAGGGTCCGCTGAGGAGGTTTGGGTGATGGTTTTTCAATGAATGAAATGCGGCTTGATGACTAAAGCTGAGTTCACACATAGTCAACCCCGTCGATCGATCGTGGCTTGGTGGTCAATGAACGAGGTGAAGAGGTGAATCTATGTTGTTGAGGCAGCGTACGGTTTCAGTCGACATCAAAAGACCGTCGATCGACGAAGTCAACCAAAGCTGAGTTCACACATAATCAACCCCGTCGATCGATCGTGGCTTGACGGTCGATGAACGAGGTGAAGAGGTGAATCTATGTTGTTGAGGCAGCGTACGGTTTCAGTCGACATCAAAAGACCGTCGATCGACGAAGTCAACTGGGTTTGGACGACGGAGACGACGACAAACTGATGACAAACCTGTCGGTTCGATCCGCGATAACTCTCTAAAGGCAGATTCGATTTGGATGAAATTTGGTACGCATCTTTAGCGCTTGAAGATGATTTGGTATGAGATAAAGGGAAGAGGAGTGAGAAGGAGAACTTGAGCGAGAAGAAGAGGAGGAGGAGGAGGAGGAGGAAGAGAGGAAGAATAAGGTGTAGGGGAGAGGGATGGAGAGAGGAGAATGTAAAAGGGAGATGGAAGGAGTGGAGAGAAAGTGGTGAAAAAGAGAAGAGGTGGGATCGTAAAATGGATGGATGGTGAAGAGGTGGAGGGGTAGGATGGGAGGTGGAGAGGTTAGGTGAAGAGGATGGAAGAGGCAAGTAGGCAATTGAAGGGGTAATTTTCATTGTGCCGGGACTCGGGGTTAGATGAGAGGAAAGTTTATGTTGTGCCCGGAGTTTTCACGGTGAGGGAGCTTTGGAGGGGTGAAGAGGAGGGCATAGTGGTGAAGAGGAGGGTACTGAAAGGTGAAGAGTAAGGTAGAGATTGGTGAAGGGTGAAAAGTAAGGTAGAGAGAAGTGAAGGGCAGAATAGACGGTGAAAAGAACGGTAAAGGACTGGCGAAAAGGATAAAGAGGGCGAAGGAAAGAAGGCAGGGGAGAAGAAAAGACGGTGAGCGAGAGTTAAGAAGCTTGTTGGAGGATGAGTGGTGAAAAAGAGAAGAGGTGGGATCGTAAAATGGATGGATCGTGAAGAGGTGGAGGGGTAGGATGGGAGGTGGAGAGGTTAGGTGAAAGTTTTAATGTGCCTGTTGATGATTTAACCTGAGGGAAGTTGGAGGACTTTAAGATGTGTTATAAGTGTTGACGAGGGTAAAACTGAAGGTAGGTAAGGGTATAAGAGTGATATTGATAATGATATAAGAGTGAAGGGGAATAAGACTGAAGGAGAGGTTAAAGTTGTTATGAACTTGTTAAGATGAAACCCTAATCTGGGGAACTTCTTTGACAGTTTGTTAGAGTAAGAATGAAGCAATGAAGGTAGAGCAGGTGGAGGAATAGGAGCGAAGGGGAATAAGACTGAAGGAGAGGTTAAAGTTGTTATGAACTTGTTAGGAAGAAACCCTAATCTGGGGAACTTCTTTGACAGTTTGTCTTGAATAGTTTACAGAGACTGGCCTCTTTTCAAATGATGACATGTAGAACTTTACCCTCCACACCACCTTCTTAAGGTGGTTAGAAGTAGGAAATATTTCCCAACACGTCCGTTTTTAGGTAGGAAACTGTCATTGGCGTAACAAACATTATCATCTGAATTTTTCGACGTGGATTTTATGGTTCTGTGTTCGTGGGGTTGAAACGATGCCGGCCACTCATACTCAGACTGTCTGAGCTTTTCCCGCGACACACAGCGCGGTGGATCCTAAGCCCGTCACATTTTCAATGTGGATTTTATGGTTCTGTGTTCGTGGGGTTGAAACGATGCCGGCCACTCATACTCAGACTGTTTGAGCTTTTTCCGCGACACACAGCGCGGTAGATCCTAAGCCCGTCACAGTCTGAATGGTCGGCCTTATACGAATATAAGTTAACAAATAATCCGCAAAGCACAAATCTGAAGTTGAAGCTCTTTCATCACACTCTTCGCTTATCCCTGTTCAAAGACAATTTCTTCTTCTTCCTGTTGTAGAACAAAATTCTCTCCTGAATGATTTTTATGTGAGAATTTTTTTATAAATTCTTTTGGAATCATCCTGTAGGAAAATTGTAAAAAAAGCCCTTTTCTCAAATCAATATGTCCCTCCGCCTCTCTCTCTCTTTCCCTCTCTCTCTCACACACTCTCTCTCGCTCTCTCCATCTCGCTCTCTCTCTCTCTCTTTTCTACCACATCAGTTGACATTCAAACTCTTCCCTCTCTCTCTTCCTCCTTTTCTTCTTTGTAAAAGGGAAAAAATACAAAGTCGAAATAATTTGTACCAATAAGAAAAAAAAAGTTTTTGTGTTTATTGTGTGAGAGAGATGAAGGGAGCGAGAGAGAGAGAGAGAGAGAGAGAGAGAGAGAGAGAGAGAGAGAGAGAGGCCACACCCCGCAGGCCAATATTGGGAATATTGATTTTTTTTTTTTAATTTCCTACAACCTTACCTACTCGCACATGCTACACCCCCATCAAAGGTTTCCATTAGATAGATTGAAAATAACAATCAATTTTCATTATCGCAAAATAATAATAATTAAAAAAATGGCGATTTTTATTTTTATTTCATTTTTCCTTTCTCCCGCATTTTGTTTATAAATATTCATATAAAAATAATAATAAAATAAAAATAGGTAAATATATTATTTTCCTCTCTATTTTCGCTGATGTGGACATTTCTATCTTTTGCATGAGGAACAGCAAAAATATTTTTCTTGAATTTATTATATTGCTGACAATACCGAACGAAAGATTCCGACCTATTTAGATGGGCCACTCTTCCCGCTGATCCCCTAATTAGAGTCTCTAATTGCCCCACTTTCCCCTAAAATCCATGTTCCAATAATGCTCTTTTGACTTTTTTTTTTTTTTTTTTTTTTTTATTT
>NW_007380843.1:0-14604 GCF_000475195.1 Diaphorina citri
TCAGTCATTAGAACTCCTGTTAAGCTAACAGCCAGTTAAGTTCCATTTAATTTGTATTGGCTTAACAGGGCTGTTAAGGTAACGGGCTATTTGAGACTGGAAATAAGGTTGGTGAAATCCACCATTAATTATTTTGGTAAACGCTGGCATATCAGTAGTTTGTATTTTATCAGCAAAGTCTATCCTCTCTCTGTCCACTTCCTGACCATATTTCGTTTGGAGATTTGTTTGTTTTGTCTTTGTTATCATCTCATGTCTGTCCTCTAGTTACAGTGGCTTCTCTAGTTACGATACATAGTTAGCTAGTTACTGATTTAGCTTAGTGTGAGATTGTGGTGTTTCTGAAGCTTTCATACCTCTTCAGTGCTTAGCGGTAAGTATACCTTTACTAGCGATATGTACCTACTCCGCTGCAAGAGGCATTTCTCAAGAAAATACACCCTAAGGGACCTAAGGTTCTTAGAACCTCAGCGGACCGCTTCCAGTTGGGACTTAATCTGTATAACAATAATAGCTCAAATAGGACCAGAGTGCCTCTACCCTAGCTGTAGGAGTGTAGGGTCTGTAGGTTAAAGTTCAGAATAAAATTAAATTCCATACCTCGGCCGTTTGAACCCCTTCAAATATTGAACCTACAACCTCCTGTTTCCCAGGGGAGCGGCTTGATCTCTATAAGTACATACATCACCGAGGTGAGCAGGTTCCGAAATTGGGGAATGAATCAACAGTTTCATATGCAAAATCTTTGAGAGCATTCAAGGAATCCTTATCACTCTGTTACCATGGATACCGATCAGGACAAATTATTTCATCTGATTCTCTACTCCCATCCATCCTATACCATGTTTACTTCTCATAATTATATGTTTACGCACAATTTACATACGAGATGAACTCAAAATCAATAAGAAGTATACACATCCTCATAGAGCTGTCAGCAAATCATGAGAATATTGCATAACAATCGTGTTCCTACATACATTTCTTACATTAAATTATTTAGTACAATAACACATAAATGTTGTTTTTAGACCGGGAACTCTAAAATGTATATTCAGGACTCTGTTTATGTTATTCTTAGACCGGGAGCTCTGAGCTCTCCTACTGTATACAGACCTTTATTTATCTCGTTTTTAGGCATTTCTGGTTCACTAGATCAGAAGATCAAGCATTGTGTTTGGTGAAGGCGCCTCTCCACTACTAGTGTACCTAATGGTTCATAGAACTTAAGAACCCACCCAGATAACACAACCCCTATGGGGCTCCCAAAGACCTAATAGAGCCACATTCAAATGAGCTAATGACATTTGTGTGTTGGAAACGTTTGTCCAAAGTGCCTGGCATCGGAAATAGAACTGCCACCTAGAATCAATCTCTAGCCTTCTGTCTCCTATGTCTCCCACGCAGACATGCAAATACAGAGCTGGTAGTTTCCGGGTCTAAATTTAAATGCAGACCATATTAGAGTGTAACTTTTGAAAGTTCAATACGAATTTAGCTTAGTGTGAGATTGTGGTGTTTCTGAAGCTTTCATACCTCTTCAGTGCTTAGCGGTAAGTATACCTTTACTAGCGATATGTCCTGCACTTATACCATTAGACTTGCAGTTACTATAGACTAGCAGCTTGCAGCACTGCAGTAGCAATTGCATCTATCATTTTGCAGCAAGGTGGGGGCCGTGGGTTCACAATATGCTTTGAGCTAGTAACGGGAAACTGAACAGTGCGCTGCTCTGTGTTGGAATAATGTTGTGCTTGAGCTTGAGACTTGTGTAGAAGTGTTCTCAAACTTTGGTTGGTTGCTCCCTACTTTCCCATTACATCCAAACCTGAGTGAAGCCCCTCCAGCCTCCCGTCACAGTATTTCAGGCAATTAGATGGGAGGGAGAATACTGTGACTTGAACGACAGAAATTAGAAAGGTAGGTAGGTAGGTATAGGTACTGTCACTGAGAATATGTTTACTATAGTAAGGTGACCTGCACTACTCATATAGTGGGAATCGGACTTAACCTCACCAACAAAGAGGTAGTAGAGATACTTTGACTTGAACGACAGAAATTAGAAAGGTAG
The DNA here is from genome assembly GCF_000475195.1 of Diaphorina citri. Lineage (NCBI taxonomy): Eukaryota > Metazoa > Arthropoda > Insecta > Hemiptera > Psyllidae > Diaphorina > Diaphorina citri. Next base: position 2,072 of record NW_007380843.1, read on the forward strand.
GTAGGTATAGGTACTGTCCTTTAATCGACACTGAGAATATGTTTACTACTAGTGGTTGACCCGTCCTTTGTACGGGACCACCACACACACAAACACACCCCCACACACACACCACACCCATCACACACACATAGTAGAGATACCATTTTTACTGTCGATAGTGATTTGCTATGGGACTGGCTGTCCCTTGTCTCAGGCTAGGTAATTGGACAAGCAGAATAACTCACTTGAGTTGAGTCTTACTTACTATAAGCAACATTACAGCTTGATGTGGACTTGTACACTCTCCTCCTCTTTGTTTGGTCCTTTCTGAAATAGACTTATATTGGATTTCACCAATATTTATTCAGTCATTAGAACTCCTGTTAAGCTAACAGCCAGTTAAGTTCCATTTAATTTGTATTGGCTTAACAGTAGAGATACCATTTTTATTGTCGATAGTGATGGGTGATGGGCTATGGGACTGGCTGTCCCAGCTGTCCCTTGTCTCAGGCTAGGTAATTGGACAAGCTGAATAACTCACTTGAGTTGAGTCTTACTTACCAAGCAGCACTCAGCCACTCAGCACTACAGCTTGATGTGGACTTGTAGACTCTCCTCCTCTTTGTTTGGTCCTTTCTGAAATAGACTTATGTTGGATTTCACCAATATTTATTCAGTCATTAGAACTCCTGTTAAGCTAACAGCCAGTTATGTTCCATTTAATTTGTATTGGCTTAACAGGGCTGTTTAGGTAACGGGCTATTTGAGGCTGGAAATGGTGAAATCCACCATTAATTATTTTGGTAAACGCTGGCATATCAGTAGTTTGTATTTTATCAGCAAAGTCTATCCTCTTTCTGTCCACTTCCTGACCATATTTCGTTTGGAGGTTTGTTTGTTTTGTCTTTGTTATCATCTCATGTCTGTCCTCTGGTTACAGTGGCTTCTCTAGTTACGATACATAGTTAGCTAGTTACTTTTGCTTATGATGATGTGTGTTTGTTTATGATAATGATTTTCTTAGCTTCCGTTGCGTTTCAATATACTATTGGTGACAGATATTGTTTCGTTCATCATAAATGGTGTTGGTCAAAGGTCTCCTCAGTTCTATCCATAGTGACCACTGCTCTTGCTTTTTGTGCAAATCACGTCAGAGTAGGTAAATTATTATAAAATTACATCCCTAGCTATGTAGATATTTGTTGAGAAAGGGTACCTACCTATGTGTGCAATATTTAATTCCTAGTAGATTTTTATGTAAGTGCCTGCTCCAGAAATACCTGCCCTGTGAGTGCTAGGCCACGGGGTTTGATTCCCAGTTTCCCACCCGGGGCAAATTTTATCCTAAACAAGTAAGATTCGTTTTCGGAACGGCAGGCTTTCTCCTATCCTGTCTCTCTTCTCTCCTCTATTCTATTTGGGGAAGATAAGACCTCCGTTGATACAGTTCCTTCTATCAAAGCAAGACCACACTTTCTGCATTCGTATCTGTATCGGTATATCCCACGCCGTCACCACTCCATATATTCCGTACCTTTGACTAGAATAAGTACTAATACTATGACATAACCAAGACTTTATACCATTAGACTTGCAGCTTGCAGCACTGCAGTAGCAATTGCATCTATCATTTTGCAGCAAGGTGGGGGCCGTGGGTTCACAATATGCTTTGAGCTAGTAATCATAGGTACCGCTATTCAGGACATAGGTACCGCTATTCAGGACATAGGAAAGCTTGCTCTTAATTTGAAGAACTTTGGTAGAAACGTTCGCTATTCAGGACCTAGGTACCGCTATTCAGGACATAGGTACCGCTATTCAGGACATAGGAAAGCTTGCTCTTAATTTGAAGAACTTTGGTAGAAACGTTCGCTATTCAGGACATAGGTACCGCTATTCAGGACATAGGTACCGCTATTCAGGACATAGGAAAGCTTGCTCTTAATTTGATGAACTTTGGTGAAAACGTTCGCTATTCAGGACATAGGTACCTTGATGGAAGTGAAATTTGGCCATTAGTCTAATGCCCCGCCACTCGCGCTCAGCTCGTCTGACGGGCCTAGGTCTCACACGGTCTGAGACACCCGAGTCGGAAGCTTTTTCCACCACAGATCTTCCGGCGCGCGGCGGTCTGTGAGTCCTAGATGTGTCAGACGCTAAACGTTCTGAGTGTGATTGACTTATTTATTGGGGCTATGTAAAATTTTCAAGAATTTAAAGGTCATCTATCGGCGCAAACGATCTACTATCCGTAGTGTTAAAGCGTCTAAAAGGAAAAAGAAAAGTAAAAGTAATTTGTTACGTCATAGAAACCCTCCAAGTTCAACTTTTCTAAAGCTTGCTCCTAATTTGAAGAACTTTGGTAGAAACGTTCGCTATTCAGGACATAGGTACCTGATGGAAGTGAAATTTGGCCATTAGTCTAATGTCCGCATGCTCAGCTCGTCTGACGGGCCTAGGCCTCACACGGTCTGAGACACCCGAGTCGGAAGCTTTTTCCACCACAGATCTTCCGGCGCGCGGCGGTCTGTGAGTCCTAGATGTGTCAGACGCTAGACAGTCTGAGTGTGATTGACTTATTTATTGGGGCTATGTAAAATTTTCAAGAATTTAAAGGTCATCTATCGGCGCAAACGACCTCCTATCCGTAGTGTTAAAGCGTCTAAAAGGAAAAAGAAAAGTAAAAGTAATTTGTTACGTCATAGAAACCCTCCAAGTTCAACTTTTCTTACCTATTCTGTCTGTTGTGTTTGTTTCAGTGTCGGGACACGGGGGAGGTTCAGAATGCTCCAGGTTCAGAGGAGGATCCAGGGGACATTCTCGTTACTCATGGTTGTCATCTCCTTCATCTCATCTTCCGGTAAGTAACTCACTCGCAACCCGTAGGAAATGATGGGTTCGAATCCAGGCCGGGGCGGAAAATTCCCCCCCCCCCGACATTTACCCTACGGATGTATAAAATTCAGTCCCCATCCGTGGCACAAGCTCTGCTTATATTCCCCATCCGTGGCACAAGCTCTGCTTATACGGATGGGTATACCATTTTTATGAAAAATGTATGTTCTGAGTTTTTTGTCGATGAAATATAAATGGAAACTTATTAAATAAATAAATAAATAATAATAAAAAAAAACAAATATTACCTCTGAGCGTGCTGCGAGACTGTTCGGTTATAGTCTTCAAGCATTCTCAAAAGTATCATGAGATAGCGGAATCCAGCTACTCCAGATCTGTAGACTTTAAACTTGTGTGACAATAATGTGATTGTAGTTAATTAATATAAACATGCCACACATGGGTGTCATATTATTTTGAAGATACCATCTCATTACTTACTATTACCATCCTATGAACTTTTGATAGCTTACTATTACCTGATTAGCCGTGAGGTATAGTCACCATGATATTTATGAGGGGGGAGGGGGGGCAGTTAGAGGTATAGTTACATATATGAGGGGGCAATTAATTGACATGTGTCACTTGAGACATGGTTGAGTGACAACAGTGACATGGGCTGCTGGGCATAAAACACATTTAATGTTAAATGTAGTATAGGAAGTAATAATTAGATGTAGAATATAAGAATCAGATATGTGTAGAACGTAATAATTAGGCAGACGTGCTGTCACCTTACAACTTGGTATTACCTGATTAGCCGTGAGGTATAGTCACCATGATATTTATGAGGGGGGAGGGGGGCAATTAGAGGTATGGTTATCATGATAGTTACATATATGAGGGGGGCAATTAATTGACATGTGTCACTTGAGACATGGTTGAGTGACAGTAGTGACATGGGCTGCTGGGCATAAAACACATTTAATGTTAAATGTAGTAATTGTAGTATACGAGTAGGAAGTAATAATTAGATGTAGAATATAAGAATCAGATATGTGTAGAACGTAATAATTAGGCAGACGTGCTGTCACCTTACAACTTGAGATTAAGTGGAGCACTCATATGAGTAGTAGAAGATGAGATAAGTTTTGAATTTTTTCCCCTCATTTTAAATTTTTACTTTTTTTTCTTTCTTCAGATTTTAGGAAATTCAGCGTTACTTGTTTAAGTGCTATTTGTTAGGCCTTGCTTGATTAATTATTTTTGGTGTCTCAAAAAATTCCTTTGAAAAAATAAGTAAAAGGAGGAAGAAGAGTAGGGAGTAGGAGGAGAAGATGAACCATGATAATTAATAAATCAATTTTTTTTTCCTAAAAAAAAAAAAAAAAAAACTTGGCTTGAATATGCAATGCTTTTTTTTCCCCCCATTTTTACTTTTTTTCTTTCTTCAGATTTTAGGAAATTCAGCGTTACTTGTTTAAGTGCCATTTTTAGGCCTTGCTTGATTAATTATTTGTGGTGTCTCAAAAAATTCCTTTGAAAAAATAAGTTAAAGGAGGAAGAAGAGTAGGGAGTAGGAGGAGAAGATGAACTATGTTAATTAATAAATACATATAGGTAAATAAAAAAAATATTTTTTTCCTAAAAAAAAAAAAAAAAAAAAAAAAAAAATTGGCTTGAATTCATAAAAAAATTAAAAAAAAAATGCCTTTTTTTTCAAAAAAAAAAAAAAAAAAAAAAAAAAACTTGGCTTGAATTCATAATAAAGTTAAACATAAAATGCCCAAAATAATCATAATAGTGTGTTAACAATGGACAAGCTAACTATAACTAACCAGTGTGAAAATTTCGGATTCTTTTAAACTCCCACTTGACAGTTTCTCATTTTCAATAGCCGCTGAAACTGCCTGTTGATATATTATGAAGAGCGAGAAATTACACCATGCTGAATCCTTGTCTTGTCGTATTTCACAACTGACTCTCGTTTATCCCGGCACTATCTCTAGATCAGATCTAATCCAAACACAAGGCCCCGGACATTGGAAAACAAAGCCCGATGAATATTCAATATAAACCTGTTGCGTAGCTTCTCTATAAATAAAGCTCAACTCTGTTTAAACAATAAAATTTAGGAGCAAAAATGTCTACCTCTGTTTTAAAACAATTTAGGCAGAACAATATGTTGCTCTGAAAACAATGGAAGCTAAAGAAACCCCGTAACAATAGGGCCTAGGATTCAGTAAGTGGTAAGGTGAGTAGATATAGGAAGGTTATGGTAGGTTGTTAACAATGGACAAGCTAACTATAACTAACCAATGTGAAAATTTCGGATTCTTTTAAACTCCCCCTTGACAGTTTCTCATTTTCAACAACCGCTGAAACTGCCTGTTGATATATTATGAAGAGCTAGAAGTTACACCATGCTGAATCCTTGTCTTGTCGTATTTCACAACTGACTCGTGTTTATCCCGGCACTATCTCTAGATCAGATCTCTTATATTATAAGAACGAGATCCATTCACTCATTCACATTTCACAGTTCACATTTCATAGTTCACACACTGATAATAGTGTGTTAACAATGGACAAGCTAACTATAACTAACCAATGTGGAAATTTCGGATTCTTTTAAACTCCCACTTGCCAGTTTCTCATTTTCAATAGCCGCTGAAACTGCCTGTTGATATATGAAGAGCTAGAAATTACACCATGCTGAATCCTTGTCTTGTCGTATTTCACAACTGACTCGTGTTTATCCCGGCACTATCTCTAGATCAGATCTAATCCAAACACAAGGCCCTGGACATTGGAAAACAAAGCCCGATGAATATTCAATATAAACCTGTTACGTACCTTCTCTATATATAAAGCTCAACTCTGTTTAAACAATAAAATTTAGGAGCAAAAATTTCTTCCTCTGTTTTAAAACAATTTAGGCAGAACAATATGTTGCTCTGGAAACAATGGAAGCTAAAGAAACCCCGTAACAATAGGGCCTAGGATTCAGTAAGTGGTAAGGTGAGTAGATATAAGAAGGTTATGGTAGAGGGTATAGTACTGACTTACTGAGATTTCATAAGATTTACAACACCATGCAAATTTTTGCCGAGGCTGAGCCAGAAAGAGGATATTGAGAATAATAAATAAAAATATACTGAAGCGCATTGTTAAAGGAATGAACTGAAAAAGAACATGAAGAAAGAAGAATATGAACAAGTAGGAGGATGAAAAAAGGAGAAGAAGAAAACGAATAACAAGGGGAATAAGGAGAATTTTTTTTTTTTTTTTTTTTTTAAAAGGGGTTTGATAAAGGGAACTTAGAGTTGAGGTCTTATCGTCCCGAAAGCGAAGAGAGAATAAAGACAGGATTGGATAAAGCTAGCCGCTCCGAATGCGAACATTACCCTTTCAGGATTAAATCCACCCCAGGCGGGAATCGAAACCGCAACCTAGCGCTTACAAGGCAGACGCGCTGTCCTCGAAGCTGACTAGTCTGGCTACAATAATTTTTCTTTTTCTAGTCTACAGTGAACAGTGACTATACAGTCCATTTTAGCTTCAAGTCCACTATAAACTGCAAGTAGTATAAGCTGCCATAGTGACTACAGTCCATTTTATCTTCAATCCCACTCTAAACTGCAAGGAGTTATCTGGATATCTGGCACAGTGACTACAGTCCATTTTAGCTTCAAGTCCACTGTAAACTGCAAGTAGTATAAGCTGCCATAGTGACTACAGTCCATTTTAGCTTCAAGTCCACTGTAAAGTGCAAGTAGTATAAGCTGAATAATGTGCTGAACCGAATCCTTCTCGTTAAGGTCAGCTGTATGGAGAAGTTGTTATTTAATGCTTGCATAATAATTCTAGTCATAGCACCGGTGTGATATTTGCAGATGATATTTCATGTGATGGTCCAGAAGAATATGGACAGGGGGGACTGGGTGCATCAGTATAGTCAGTATACAATATATATGATACATGTAAAGAACTGTACTTTCTTTGAACTTAAATAAAATATTACAGATTGCTCTGCCCTTCCTTTAAATCCTCCTTTTTTGTTCTTCCTTTGATTCCTTTTTAGAGCAAACCCCTTGAATATTAAGTATTCAGATATTTTGGGAACTTTGTAAACAAGGAGCGCTTGTTGGATTTTTTTGTTAACTTTTGTTATGGTAGAGGGTATAGTACTGAGATTTCATAAGATTTACAACACCATGCAAATTTTTGCCGAGGCTGAGCCAGAAAGAGGATCTTGAGAATAATAAATAAAAATATACTGAAGCGCATTGTTAAAGAAATAAACTGAAAAAGAACATGAAGGAAGAAGAAGATGAACAAGTAGGAGGATGGAAAAAGGAGAAGAAGAAAATGCAATACATAGTTAGCTAGTTACTTTTGCTTATGAGGGATGTGTGTTTGTTTATGATAATGTGTATTATAATGATTTTCTTAGCTTCCGTTGCGTTTCAAATTTCAATATACTATTGGTGACAGATATTGTTTCGTTCATCATAAATGGTGTTGGTCAAAGGTCTCCTCAGTTCTATCCATAGTGACCATTTTTTAAGGGTGAACCTGAGGACTTCTGTACATACCTCTGCAATCTCTGCGTACAGGGGGTTATGAGTGGGCCACCCTGTCTAACATATAGTGAAGGGTTAATCATTAGAACAATATTTATGACTTGGAACTAAAAGATAACCAGATGTATCACAGACATAGACTGTCCAACAGAGAGTACAGAGACATTTTAGAAAAAAACATATGGACTGGATCTTTCATTACTTCCATCAAACTGGCATTTGCTAATCCCCCAATACTCCAATACATACTCCTACACATCAGAATGCACCACGGATTGATCACTTACTTACTTTCCGTGTCCGGTTATCACTAAATTATGTACCACAGACTCATATCATTCAACAGAGAGAGAGACATGTTAGAAAAAACACATATGGACCACATGTTTCATTACTTCCATCAACCTGGCATTTGCTAATCCCTTAATACCTACTCCTACATCAGAATGTGGCACCAAACATCAGCGGATTACTGAAACAACGTTGCGCGTGGTTGGTATCTCGTTGGACAAACGTCTGGGACAACACAAGCTCCTGGCTGTTTCGGAGTTCACTCAGCCTCCTGAGGCCAACTGATTTGGTGTCGTGATGGGTGACCATCTGAGCAATTAGGTGACATGCTGTTGGCCAAGTTGGCTTTTCCCGGCACCACTCAGTCTTGTGAGACCAACTGAAGAACGATACAGTCCCAATGAAAAGGCAAGACAGAAAGACCAACTGAAGAACGATACAGTCCCAACGAAAAGGCAAGACAGAAAGACCAACTGAAGAACGATACAGTCCCAACGAAAAGGCAAGACAGAAAAGCCTGATCTTAGCAGTTAAAGGACAGCCTCTCACATGCCACATGCCATGAAAAAAGAGAGAAAAAAATCCTACACACGAAGTGTTAAACCTAATAGGTAATATTCTTACATCTCCAGTACCTATTAATCCTAAGCATATTTCTAATGAAGTAATGATACAACAGTCTGTCAGACAAATCTGCATCTTAATATTCTTACATCTCCAGTACCTATTAATCCTAAGCATATTTCTAATGAAGTAATGATACAACAGTCTGTCAGACAAATCTGCATCTAGTGGGCACGCCTGAGATGTATCGTAGTCATAAATCAGACAGATATGAAGTCTGAAGTTTTGAAAATATCAATATTCATACCGACTCGTTATCTGTCCCCGTGATGTGGTTTAGCTAATGAATTATCTGTACATTATTATCTGTCTTTATAATAATTCTGGACTTTGAAGTGCATTATATTTCTGCATGCATTATGCGACTTATAATAATGCTGAAGTCTGTAATCCAGCATACAGGGTGTGCGAAAGATAACCTACCAGACTTAAAAGGGTGATTTATTCAGTTCGAATCAGACTTTTTGGTTCTGTCAATAAGGATTGATAAATGCTCTCCATTTCAGCTACAAGACTTTCACTCCAGTTGCGTAAAAAAGGTTAGAAGAGGGATAACAGTACTAAGTAGGTTTAAGGAATCAGACTTTTTGGTTCTGTCAATTATGATTCATAAATGCTCTCCATTTCAGCTACAAGACTTTCACTCCAGTTGCGTAAAAAAGGTTAGAAGAGGGATAACAGTACTAAGTAGGTTTAAATTCTCATGATGATCGATGTGTTACTGATTATTTACTTGACTCTAATTCCATTTGTCAAGCGCCACTAAGATCCCTTGTAGCTCAAATTATGAACATTTCTCGGACCTTTCTCTGTTCATAGAGAGAAATTCTTTTTCACCCAATAATCACCCCTATAAGTTATGCTCCGTTAACTTGTGGACCTCCCTGTATATGTCTGAAACAATCCTAATAACATCTGACTGCCCTTGCATCCTTTCAATTTTCAATCACTAGCATTATCCAGGATCATTTGTCATTTCTATAACTTGGGGGGGCACTCTGGACAACCCACTCTCTGTTACATCTCCCTCCCTATTTATAAGTCGGAGTGTGGGTGCACAGAATTGATTGAATGGGGAGATTCATTGTCTAGTGAGGTTTTATTGAGGATGATAGAGGCTCAAAGCGCCACTAAGATCCCTTGTACATCTTACGGACCTTTCTCTGTTCATAGAGAGAAATTCTTTTTCACCCAATAATCACCCCTATAAGTTATGGTTCGTTAACTTGTGGACCTCCCTGTATATATCTGAAACAATCCTAATCACATCTGAGTGCCCTTGCATCCTTTCAATTTTCAATCACCAGCATTATCCAGGATCATTTGTCATTTCTATAACTTGGGGGGCACTCTTGCCTGGACAACCCACTCTCTGTTACATCTCCCTCCTTATCTATAAGTCGGAGTGTGGGTGCACAGAATTGATTGAATGGGGAGATTCATTGTCTAGTGAGGTTTTATTGAGGATGATAGAGGCTCAAATTGTAGGGAGATAAAGAGTTAATAGAAGGGTTATAGTCACGAGGGGACAATCGACGAAAATAATCGAGATTTGAGTAGAACAGCTTTGAAGTTTTGCGTTTTGCTGATTTCCGTTGAAAAGTATTGGAAGGTGGAAGTATTTTCGATTATTTGGAAGTATTTTTTTAGGATTTTACAAAACCTCCTTTATCTTGATGAATAATTGAGACATCAACATAAGTCTTTTCGCAGCTGATTCTCAACAACATTTGACATTAGGAAAACCATTTAACCCTCGTTGCATAGGTACCTCCCTTAGAAAAAGATATTCTCGACCCAAGGAATCACACCTGGAAAACTTGTGCGAAATGTTAAACAACCGCTTACGATCCTAATCTAACTAATCCTCACCTCTGGTTTTGTTTCAGCATACGGGAACTCCCCGCCCTCCTTCACAACCGACGTCAACTCCCCCCTGGTGGTAGAAGAGAACACTCCTCCTGGTTGGAATAACGTCATACTTATGTGGTCTATATTGAATGAACACAGCTATTCGTTAACGATTCTACATTAATTTGTTAACAACTTGCCCATTTTTTAAATAATTTACCCTTTAACAACAACGCACCCATTTGTTAACAACTTGTCCATTTATAACAACTTACCTATTTGTTTATTTTCAGATCCGGATGAATTCTTCCTCATAAAAAAGTGGATGCTAGTTTAGAAACATAAAATTTCAACGATGTTTTCATTAATAAAACAAACATTTCCATGAAACATTTAACCACCTGTGAACATTTTTAACCACTTGTAGACCTAAGGATCGATCAGGCTTACCGGAAAACCGTAGCTTATAGAGTTTTTATTTTATTTATTATTATTTTTTTTGGGGGGTTTTAAAAGATGAGTGTTCCACCGCCGTTTTTATTTCGTAGCAATGAAACAACTGCTACATTAGACGCATGTGGCCTGTGTCGTAGCATGCCCATCCCGTAGTATGCCTCTCATCAGATGGGCGAGAAGAGACACAATACTTCCCATTTAGGTGCTGGCTCAACACGAGAACACCAGAAAGTAACCCGTTGAAATATTTGCAATCGAAAAACGAGTACAAACTTTTGTCGATGGTGGGATTCGAACCCGGGACCTTCTGCATGGCAAGCAAGCGCATTACCACTGGACCAACCGTGCCCCCAAAAGATCCTGAGGCCAACTGATTTGGTGTCGTGATGGGTGACCATCTGAGCAATTAGGTGACATGCTGTTGGCTAAGTTGGCTTTTCCCGGCACCACTCAGTCTTGTGAGACCAACAACTGAAGAACGATACAGTCCCAACGAAAAGGCAAGACAGAAAAGCCTGATCTTAGCAGTTAAAGGACAGCCTCTCACATGCACATGCCATGAAAAAAGAGAGAAAAAAAAAAATCCTACACACGAAGTGTTAAACCTATAATATTCTTACATCTCCAGTACCTATTAATCCTAAGCATATTTCTAATGAAGTAATGACACAACAGTCTGTCAGACATATCTGCATCTAGTGGGCACGCCTGAGATGTATCGTAGTCATAAATCAGACAGATATGAAGTCTGAAGTTCTGAAAATATCAATATTCATACCGACTCGTTATCTGTCCCCGTGATGTGGTTTAGCTAATGAATTATCTGTACATTATTATCTGTCTTTAGGGACTTGCAACAACGGAGGTCTTATCGTCCCGAAATCTAAAAGATGGAGGGTGGGATAAGAAAAAGCCAGCCGTTCCGACCTTATCTGTTTGGGATAAAGTCTGGCCGGGGTGGAAATCGAACCCGCGGCTGAGCGCTTACAAAGTAGACGCGCTGCCAACTACCAACCAAGCTAACTAGGTGTCTGTTTGATTCGAGAAATCCCACACCTGACACCTTGTTTGATTCGAGAAAGAACACAAATGTTGGTGACTGTAATATTGAACTTTAATATCTGAAACTGAACTAACATCAAAGATCTAACATCTGCCAGCCTAGTTAGCTTAGTTGGTAGTGCATCTGCCTTGTAAGCGCTAGACCGCGGGTTCGATTCCCGCCCGGGGCGGATTTTATCCTGATGAGATAATGTTCGTTCTCGGAACGGCTGGCTTTCTCCTATCCTGTCTTCCTTCTCTCTATTTCGGGACGATAAGACCATAGCAGTTACAGTTCCCTCTGTCAAACCTCTTAAAAAAAAATCTTGAAAACGAAAATGAAAGGTGAAAATGGGCACCTCCTGATATTTCCTACTGACTGGCTAATGTTTGTTTCCCCTCACAGGTCCAGCTGGCGCAAACCTATGTTACTATCAGAAAGCAAGTGATGAGTTACAGTTTGGTGTGGAGCTCGATAGCAAGATTATGAAGATGAGTGAGTCTGTGTGTACGTTCGCCTACCAGGCTGATATTCCTAAGGCAGATGTGTCTATCAAAGGTAAGCTTATCCTTTTCTTCTAATGCCCAATCTTACCGCAGATAGTGTTCAGTTACTCCCGAGGTTAAGAAATACTGTGTAAATGGAGGAGTTGCAATTGGGAAAATATTATTAATAAAAGGTCAATTCCTACGTAAAAAGTTGTGAAAAATCCAAATCTAAGGTCAAAACTCCGAAAAAGTAACTTTAAAAGGTCGAAAATTCAATTTTTAATTGCCGTTCTTATTAAAAAGTTCAAAGAGTTGTGACGTCAGACTTCACGTCAAAATGCGCAGAAACGCTTGCGCACAAACAAACGAAGCGGGAGT
>NW_007380843.1:15811-18650 GCF_000475195.1 Diaphorina citri
TTTTTCCATTTTGGTAGACACCCTGACCTAACAAAAAACCTGAGAAATGGAACTTATTTTTAATTGCCTATAACACTAGGAAAATTTGTCAAAAGAGCAAGAGTAAAAACAAGAATAATTGAACGAACAAAGAGAAATCATAGTTTTATTCAGTTTTAAGTCTTTTAACTCTCGATTTCGCAATTAGTTAGTCTGTCTATTTGTTTCAAAAATCGTTCCAACTCTTTCCTGTTTGTAGGGGCAGGCAAATTCATAATTGCTTTGACTTTTTCATCATCAATATGTTAGTCTGTCTATTTGTTTCTTTCACCATAACTTGCTAGGAGATTTAGATGAAATTTGGCAAAAAATGTTACGTCAATAAAGGTAAGGAGCTCATTAGATTTTGGGTGTGATCAGTCTTTTGGACCTAAAAAAAAAAAAAAAAAAAAAAAAAATCAACCCACGGGACCCCATTTAGTCTGTCATATTTGCTCCTTTCACCATAACTTGCTAAGAGATTTAGATGAAATTTGGCAAAAAAATGTTACACCAATAAAGGAAAGGAGCTCATTAGATTTTGGGTGTGATCGGTCTTTTGGACCTAAAAAAAACTAGCTACGGGTACCCATTTTTTAATACCGTGTTGTGATTTGTTTTCAGTCCGGAGATGCTTGTAGTAAATTCGTACTGGTATCAGATGCTTCATCTACAAATCTGTACACTGCTAGTCTTATGCTGAACTCTACACTGGACTTTGCACAGACTCAGTTTTATAGATTGGTTTTGGAAGCTACGGTAAGTAATAAAATAACAAGCTGGGCCCGTCCCTCCGGGAATTTTTTAGCCCTTAGTTTATTCGATCGTGGTTAAAGAATACCTATGTACCTACCTAGTTTGAATGAAATGCGAAATCTTGTGAACCCAGCACCAAAATGAGAAGTATTTGTGTCTCTTATCGCCCAACTGATGAGAGACACAACGACACAGACCAAGAGAGTCTTATGTTTTGCAGTTGTTTCATCGATACGAAATAAAAACGGCGCTATAACACCCATTTTTTTTCTTCTTCTTTAAGTTGCAAATTTCATTCGTAAATATAATTCTTCAAATGAAATTGATCCCAAGGGCATGGTAAACCTAGACCCTTGACAAATGGAGTATGCCTCAAAGCATGTGATGTGTTACTATGGACTCGAATCAGAAGTTTTAGGGTTGACTTCAAACTTAAAACTAACTTCCTTTCTTTAACAATTCTGTATCCATTTCTACTTTGATACCAACCCCAGTGGTGTTGTGGTTAACGCGTCGGACTTCGGATCTGGAGCTTGGTGGTTCGAGTCTTACACTCGTATTTATGAACAAGAATGATCGTTCTTAGATCAGTCTCAAGTCAAAATTGACCAATCAAATGCCTTGAGACTATGCTTGGCACGAACTTAGGAGCCAGCATTTTGTTCATAAATATGGGTGTAAGTCAAGTCATGAAATTTATCTAGCTTTAATAATTGGGGAACAATATTTGTAACAAGCATTTTAACCTATGCTTAACACAATATGAAAAAAAAAAAAAACATGTTCTACTTTGGTTACAGGGTATGAACTCGGCGTTTTCCCTACGTCTGGAGGACCTTTGATACCAACCCCAGTGGTGTTGTGGTAACCGCGTCGGACTTCGGATCTGGAGCTTGGTGGTTCGAGTCTAAGTCAAGTCATGAAATTTATTTAGGTTTAATAATTGGGGAACAATATTTGTAACAAGCATTTTAAGTATGCTTAACACAGTATAAAAAAAACCTTAATTTTTTCATGTTCTACTTTGGTTACAGGGTATGAACTCGGCGTTTTCCCTACGTCTGGAGGACGTGTCCAAATCATTCTCTGTAGAACCAGACACAGCCATAGGATTTACCAAAGTATCTATCCGCGTTCATAATGGATCCCGTCTAGACTATGAAGACCCTAATCAGAGGAAATATATCATTCTGGTACGTAATCTACTGTCCAACGTTCTATGGTCATGCTATGACACAGACCACACGAGCTCAATTTACGTACCTATGTAAAGTGGTGAATCTGAATATCCTATCTGTCCTTTATGTTCCTAGAGTCACACTTCAGTCCTGCCTTGGAAGCCAGCGATTGCATTGTAGGATATAGCGGGATGCGAGAGGAAGAATGGCCTGGGTCAAGATTTGGTGAAACACCGAAACTTGATGCAGAATGCAGTCCACTCATTTCATTGTGTTTCTAATGGTCATGCTATGACACAGACCACACGAGCTCAATTTACGTACCTATGTAAAGTGGTGAATCTGAATTTCCTATCTGTCCTTTATGTTCCTAGAGTCACACTTCAGTCCTGCCTTGGAAGCCAGCGATTGCATTGTAGGATATAGTGGGATGCGAGAGGAAGAATGGCCTGGGTCAAGATTTGGTGAAACACCGAAACTTGATGCAGAATGCAGTCCACTAATTTAATTGTGTTTCTGCCATTTTTGTACACTTTCTATTCATTTTAAGAGTGATTATGACTCTTTGCCTATATCTTTGATTTGTTTTACATTTCAGGTGATAGCTGAGGAGACTCATACTGCAGAGAAGTTATCATCATCTGCCACTCTATTTTAAGAGTGATTATGACTCTTTGCCTATATCTTTGATATGTTTTACATTTCAGGTGATAGCTGAGGAGACTCATACTGCAGAGAAGTTATCATCATCTGCCACTCTTATTGTACAAGTTACAGATGTCAACGATAATGTTCCTAGCTTTGAGTTAAACGCCTATACTGGCAATGTATTAGAAACAGCACAAGCTGGTACTGGCATTACTACTATTACAGCATTGGATAGTGAC
>NW_007380844.1:0-1755 GCF_000475195.1 Diaphorina citri
ATTTCTTGGTACTTGGTTTCTTGAAATAAATGTATAGGTACCCAGATAATAATATATTTGAAAGAAAAATGAAGAAAAGAAAAAAAAAACTAGGATGGGCATCATGCATATTTCAGAAGAAAAAAATCTGTCTGTAGCCTAGTGAGTATCACACTGGCCTTGCACCCAGGAGACCCAGGTTTGAATCCTAGCAATGCCTAAATTTGGACTGTTATTTGGATGTAACGGGGCCCACTCAGCCTTGTGAGGACAATGAGTAGCTACTTTGTACCTTGATCTACATTGTAACTTTTCATATGAGTAGAGACCAGTGGCAGCATTATCAGGGTAAAAAGATTTGATTGAGACTTGGAATTGATTGCACAGGAGGCTCTTAGTAATGCAGTGAGAGTGTGAGACTCACAAAAATTGTGAAATGGTTATGAACAACCGTACCACAAAAAAATTCAATGCCAGCATTAAAAAAATGAAAAAAAAAAAAAGGAAAGGAAAACCATTTAGATTAGAGGAAGAACTGTTTGGTGTAAGTATATTTAGTTACTCAGTTTTAGCAAAAAATTTAGGTTGATGTACCAGGTTGAGTTGAGACAGGATATTGTTTTTTTTTCTTTTTTTTTTTCAGTTTGGCATGCTGGGAGTTGGTAACTTAAATAGTAGACGAGGTTACGCTACTTTACCAAACTTCGATCTATCCAGATAGTTTTTTTCTCACATATCCTGGTAGCATCTTAACCACAAGACCACCCTACTAAAAGAAAATATCTTACACGTATGGATTATCACAGGGTTTATTTCAACATTTTTTTTTTTTCCATTATATTGACTGGTTGTCCATGTACAGTTTGCATTTCCATAGATTATGTATATATTTTGTACTAAAGGTTAAAATTCTAATTAAAAAAAAGGTACCCTTTGATCTTTAGCATGTGTGTGTTTATGAATCAAGGGGTCCTTTTGATCAAGACTTTGAATGAGAGGGTGATTGTACATTTAATCGAGAGAACCAATGCAACAATATACATTGCATCAGTCTAGAATATGGGATAAGTTGTATTATCTTACTCTAAGTCAACAATGGGGGAGGCGTAGGGTAAACTTCAATAAATGTCTTTAAACGGCCTCCAATAATCCCACTCAATATAAGAATGCGGGAGCAACGCCAGATATCTCCCTGTCTTAGTACTCTGCTGACAGGCTATTTTTTTTTTTTTTCTCTTCTCTCTTTTTCATGTTCCCCCATCCTTGTGTCTTTTCTTGGTTATGGAGCGTTTAAATTGAACCTAGAAATTTTCTTTCTTTTCTCTTTTTACTATGGATGTACTGGGTTGTTGCACCCTCGGTGACTTTTTTGTGCAGTTGCAACAACTTCTTTTAACTTTTCCATCAACCTCTGTACTCTTCATGCCATCATGAATATTGTTCCTTGGAGTGCAGATTCAGGTTAAGCCCTTCTCTCAAGCAAAATCTGCGGGGGTGTATATGCCTAAGTTGCTATGGTTGAAGGTTGGCTAAGAAGATCTTCCGGGCACCATTAGCCTGAACTGTTTCCTTTCAGGGAATGAATGCCAAAATGTCTTCCAAACAATCAGCATCACTACTCCCTCTCCCCATTATACCTCCCAAGGCACTTCTATCCCTGAAAAGGAAACCATCTAGGCATGTGCGCCACAGATCATTCTTAGCCTTAACTCACAACATTGCACTTCTTACACCGCCAGATTTTGCTGAAGAGGCTTACCTGAATCTGATTTCCAT
>NW_007380844.1:7339-11652 GCF_000475195.1 Diaphorina citri
TATCACAGATACCTACTGGATACCTACCCCCGATATAATATTATGTACGTTTACCGTTTACCTATACCTAATATAAGATTTTGGTGTAAGAAAAAACCTGTTTTGAATGGCAGGGTGGTTACTATATGACATGTCACATGTACGAACTCTTACCGTCGTATGTATGAAATCTAAAGTTAAACTTTAGATGAAAAATGTTGCCAATAGAGAACGAAGATTTTTTCCAAGTCACTAAATAAATTATCTTTTCATATTCATTTTCTTTCACACAGTCCAAAAATATTTTTTTTATTTTTTTACGATACCCTCAGCGGGAGAAAATCAAAATCGAAATTTGAAAAATAAGTCTTCCCGCCAGCCATTATCGAAACGCACTCTGATTGGTGGACTTAGCGATGACGTCATCGCTCCCTATTGCGGTTTTCATGGCTGCTAATCGTATTTGTTTCTATTGAAATCCTCAAGTTTTAGACAGAAGGAGAGTGCCGTTTATTTGACAAAAATAGTTATTTTTTTCAGAGAATAGTTAATTAAACACTTGAAGTTCTTTTTTCTGTGAACCTACACTTGAAACGTTTACAAGTTTTCATTATGGAGGCTGCTTTTTCCAAAGCCCACCCAACTAACTTGCCTCAAGTAGATATGATCACACCGATGGATTTTTTCACAAACCATCCAGATTTCCATGGAACTGAGATGAGAGGAATTAAAGCTGCAAGGTAAGGATTTATGTTATGCATCTGAACTTTGATTTTGATGTTGGAAATTCACCTTTTCCATAGGAGAAAAACTTCAGTTGAGTGTGTACCTACCTAAGCAAATGTAAACTTGTAAACAAACACAACATAACCTAACCTAGTTTAGGATAGGTGTTCAACATAAAATTCATAAAAAGTACCCAATAGGTTAATTGGTTTTGAAAGGCTGGAAAGACATGGTGTTACCTATACCCAGGTAGTTTTCCACCTTTCTTATTAGAATTATTACTGGGTCTTTTGTTACCTCGGAGTATGCTTGGTAGTGCAGCATGGAAGCTAGAGAAGTTATGCTCAATATTATTTGCAAGTACCTACTATTTGGGTATTGAAAATATTTTGGTGAATTTTTATATTCATTGTATAAGGAGGCATGTTGGTAGAACATAACTCTAATTCGGTGGAACATAGATAGCCTTGTGATGCACAGAAACATAGGAACTATACATATAATCACAAGTAGGGTATAACTAGTAAGTATGTAGGTACTTTACACTATTTTTCATATCATAATACTTGGTATGTGTGAGTAAGTAACCAAGTAAATGATGTAAGAAATAATAAGTACCTAGATGCACTTGTACTTAAAATCATGATAATGTTTTATAACGGTTTTGATTTTGTAGCCATAAAAAAATAAAATAAAATAAAGTAGGTTTGTGTTGTATAGGTATTCTGACCTTTTTTTTCTGATGTAAAATCTCTTCTTTTCTATCTTATTTCAGATCTGCCAGAGAAAGTTATGGTGATCAATCTGTTGGCAAGGTCCCTCTCTGTATTATTTAAGGTGAAGTTACACCTGAGCACAGAGTGCAACAAAAGCCATATTATGGTTGCACAGTGACAATCAATGAAACAGAAGAGAAGATTGTCTCTCTAATGCTGTAGTTATGAGAATCCTGCCATTAAAGAAGAAAAAAATCATTAGATCCATGTGTAGTATAGGTACTACCTTGTATCATTAGTATAAGATACAAGGTAGTAGGAATTACTTCCATTGAAGTAATCCCTAGGGATTTCCAATGTATGTAGTTTCTCTTGAGTAACACTAGTAATAAAATTAAAAAGAACCTTTCATCAGATATATGATTTTGTTTCTTAATTTCTTGGTTTCTTGAAATAAATGTATAATGTATAGGTTTCTCTCTCTCCTCTCTCTCTGTCTCTCTCTCACTCTCTCTCTTCTATTTTTCTCTGAAGAATTTAACAGTAGATATAGATATACATAAACACCTACTACACATAGCATTCAGTATGGTTCAGTGAACTGCAGAACTATTTGAGGAAATAGGGCTCTCGAAGGCTTCATCGGATCTAAAATCTAATAGTCCCAAACATCCAAAAAGAACAAATTCTAATGGTGAAAGAGAAACAAAGTGATATGCATCAAAATGGTTAAACCAAACTCAAAGTCGTATAAGCTTAACCCGTCCTTTAGGGTTTAGGGCTACTTGCCCCTACACCTAAGCCTCAGATTGAGATTCTTGTGTATGGAGTTAAAACTTAAAACTCGCTTTGTCCATCTGTAATTTTATGTTGAACATATAGTATGTTGTTTGAATAATTGACATTGTGTAGAAGCAGGGCGTGGACTATATCGAATAGAATAGAATGTAGTACATAAATAGAATAGAACTAGAATAGAAGTGACGAAAATTTAAATAAACACAATATCCTGTCAGTGGAAATGAAAATCAGCGAACAATTTGTGAACTCATCACCATACCAGTACACTCCATGCCTAATATGTGCGGGTACCTATATCTCTCTTTAGATGGGAAATATGGACTATACATATATGTACGTATTTATGTACAAACAAATATAGCACTTTCGTCACTGTAAATCATCATCCCTGTCTACAACTGTCTGAAAACTATCATAGAGAATCCTCCTTAAAATGATTCACAGATTCCAGAAAAACTACCAGATCTGAGGAACGGGATTGTATTCTGGAGTTCCAGGTTCGAATCCAGGAATTATTTTGTACTTTTGCGAATCTTGGGGCGAACAGATAGTTGCTAATACCGCGTGGTTATACAGGGTATCCAAAAATTAACGCAACCAAAGGGTTGATTTCAATGGGCCCAGAGTCCAAACACTCCTGAGACTAGGTTTTCATTTACGCTTTTTGAACACCCTGTTTATAAATCTGCCGGGATGAAAATTATGCTGACAAAATTGACATTAAGAGAAGGAGGGAGAGAGAGAGAGGTCGTGATGTTCATTAGAGGTATGAAGATTTACAGTGACGAAAGTGCTAATATAAGGGAAGGAGGTTGTTTGGGGGACGGTGGAGGTGATAATATGTATGTAAATTTTGTTGTAAATAATTATAAATTATGTATAATACGGTGGCATCCAAAGTTAAATGTAACTTGGTTTTGTAATGTACGATGAAATAATTTGTTTCGTTCATGAAATATGTCAGGGAATACGGTTGATCATGTTTGTAGTCATAGTGTTCATATTTACGTACATATATTGTCATATACGTCTTATTTATGTTTATAGTCATATTGTCTATATTCATGTTCTCATTCAGGCAAATTCACAACAACAGTTGGTTGCTTATACCAGGTGAGCGTCTTGACCACATCCATCAACATCACCCAGATTGTTTCTAACTTGGTTCAGGGCTAATAACGTCCCTGTATAATTGCTGATGTGTTTTACCTTCCTGGAGGGTGGTTTTAGTCTCTATTCCTCAACAATTCATTGTGTTTGTCTACTCATACGATCTTCTTAGCCATTCAATGAAGTATTGAGTATAGTAGCTGAGTATCTAACCTACCAGCCTACCACCATCGCATGGTGACCAAATGACCAATACGTCCAATGCTTGCCAAGTTATTGTTGCAGTGCATCTGAATGCCTATACTATACCCATATCTTTGGGCAGGGATTTTCCATTGTTTAACTTGCGCTGGTATAGCTGGTACCATGTGTAATAATAATGACAATAATAATGTATCTATTATGGTTGTATATAATCGGTTTTATTTCCATTTTAGAGAGCATGATCGTAGGTTGCATCTAGGTTATTATTGGTTGTATGTTTACTCGTTTTATTATCCATTATTTGTGGAGTGCGACGCGTGTTCATCCTCGTTCGAGTCGTTTGTCTACAATTAATGTGCTGTGTTGTTTGGGATGACAGTTGGGTTCATACATAATTCAACATAAGTATAATTATAATTGAGGCCAGCCTGGGGTAAATTGCGTAGCATTATTTATTCTGAATATTTGACCAAGAATAATAATAATGAATAATAATAACAGTCAAAAATGAATGTGTACCATGGTCGCAATTGGTCGCGGGTCCAATAATAACAGTAATATATAATGTGTACCATCGGTCTTGATACTGGTCGCCGTCCAATAAAGAGGGAAGAATTATGTACCATAGGTCAAGGTCGCGGTGCCATAATAACAGTATAATAATAATGTGTGGACCATGTGTCGATATGTCGCTGTCCAATAATAACCAGTAATATATAATGTGTACCATGGTCGATATGGTCGCGTCCAATAATAAATCTCAGTATAATAATGTGT
>NW_007380844.1:16479-18647 GCF_000475195.1 Diaphorina citri
TATCACAGATACCTACTGGATACCTACCCCCGATATAATATTATGTACGTTTACCGTTTACCTATACCTAATATAAGATTTTGGTGTAAGAAAAAACCTGTTTTGAATGGCAGGGTGGTTACTATATGACATGTCACATGTACGAACTCTTACCGTCGTATGTATGAAATCTAAAGTTAAACTTTAGATGAAAAATGTTGCCAATAGAGAACGAAGATTTTTTCCAAGTCACTAAATAAATTATCTTTTCATATTCATTTTCTTTCACACAGTCCAAAAATATTTTTTTTATTTTTTTACGATACCCTCAGCGGGAGAAAATCAAAATCGAAATTTGAAAAATAAGTCTTCCCGCCAGCCATTATCGAAACGCACTCTGATTGGTGGACTTAGCGATGACGTCATCGCTCCCTATTGCGGTTTTCATGGCTGCTAATCGTATTTGTTTCTATTGAAATCCTCAAGTTTTAGACAGAAGGAGAGTGCCGTTTATTTGACAAAAATAGTTATTTTTTTCAGAGAATAGTTAATTAAACACTTGAAGTTCTTTTTTCTGTGAACCTACACTTGAAACGTTTACAAGTTTTCATTATGGAGGCTGCTTTTTCCAAAGCCCACCCAACTAACTTGCCTCAAGTAGATATGATCACACCGATGGATTTTTTCACAAACCATCCAGATTTCCATGGAACTGAGATGAGAGGAATTAAAGCTGCAAGGTAAGGATTTATGTTATGCATCTGAACTTTGATTTTGATGTTGGAAATTCACCTTTTCCATAGGAGAAAAACTTCAGTTGAGTGTGTACCTACCTAAGCAAATGTAAACTTGTAAACAAACACAACATAACCTAACCTAGTTTAGGATAGGTGTTCAACATAAAATTCATAAAAAGTACCCAATAGGTTAATTGGTTTTGAAAGGCTGGAAAGACATGGTGTTACCTATACCCAGGTAGTTTTCCACCTTTCTTATTAGAATTATTACTGGGTCTTTTGTTACCTCGGAGTATGCTTGGTAGTGCAGCATGGAAGCTAGAGAAGTTATGCTCAATATTATTTGCAAGTACCTACTATTTGGGTATTGAAAATATTTTGGTGAATTTTTATATTCATTGTATAAGGAGGCATGTTGGTAGAACATAACTCTAATTCGGTGGAACATAGATAGCCTTGTGATGCACAGAAACATAGGAACTATACATATAATCACAAGTAGGGTATAACTAGTAAGTATGTAGGTACTTTACACTATTTTTCATATCATAATACTTGGTATGTGTGAGTAAGTAACCAAGTAAATGATGTAAGAAATAATAAGTACCTAGATGCACTTGTACTTAAAATCATGATAATGTTTTATAACGGTTTTGATTTTGTAGCCATAAAAAAAAAAAATAAAAAAAAATATAATAAAATAAAAGTAGGTTTGTGTTGTATAGGTATTCTGACCTTTTTTTTCTGATGTAAAATCTCTTCTTTTCTATCTTATTTCAGATCTGCCAGAGAAAGTTATGGTGATCAATCTGTTGGCAGGGTCCCTCTCTGTATTATTTAAGGTGAAGTTACACCTGAGCACAGAGTGCAACAAAAGCCATATGGTTGCACAGTGACAATCAATGAAACAGAAGAGAAGATTGTCTCTCTAATGTTGTAGTTATGAGAATCCTGCCACACTTTACCAGACGCTGTGAGACGTGATAATCTTGAAGTTTCGTAGACAAAGCAAAACTTTGAAAAGTTAATTCGAAGTTTAACCCCCGGTGAAGTGGGGGTCTGAATCTGATAACTAGAAATGAAATTTAAAATATCTCATAACTAGAAATGAAATTTAAATTGTGAAATTTAAAATGAAATGAAATTTAAATTTGAAGCAATGTGTTTTCCACAGATGAAGTAAGTCGGAAATAGCTTTTCAGTTTTCAGCTTTTCACAATATTACAGATGAATTTAGGCTTGGGTCTCACAGACTCCACCTCACCCTAAAAGTGTGTCCAAACATATAGTCGACCGGCCATCGATCGACGAGGTGAGTCCACGTTGTCGAAGCAGTGTGAACGGTTCAGTTGGTGTCGGTCGACTATGAGTGGGCCTTAATAATGCCAGATAAAGAATCACCTCACCAATGAAGGGTTAAAAAATATAAAAATAATAAAGAAATGGCACTTC
>NW_007380845.1:0-18642 GCF_000475195.1 Diaphorina citri
ATTTCGTAACAATGAAACAACTGCTACATTAGACTCCTGTGGTCTGTGTAGTAGATGCCCTTCCTGTATTATGTCCCTCATCAGATGGGCGATATCATCGGTCCCAAACAAAACGTAGCTTTATTCTTACTGGTGTGGACTTCAGTAGAACAATTCACTTGATGTATTGTGTATTGATGAAATTAAACTTGTTTGTTCTTAATATATTTAATTTATTGAGCAAATTTTACAAATTAACATAGGTACATATGCACAAAATTAACATAGGTAGGTACATATTAAAAAAGTACATATTAAATGTAGAATACATTTTCCAACATATTAAATGTAGAATACATTTCCCCACAAGGGTGTGCCCCTAATATACTAGCGGCATGAAATTGTACCAAAAGCTTCAAACAACGTCCAACCCGAAGCCAGACCGAGAAGATTATAGTTCTCTCCATTCTTGAGGATGTTATACTCTCATTCTGAAAACTAAGGATCCGAAGCGAAGCGCACCAGCACATTTCTCAGACATAAATAACTTTGAAACAGAATTAAATTAGAAAAGAATATATACGACGTACAAGAGAACAAGAGAAGACGAGGAAGAAGAGGCAGATGAAGGAGACGAAGAAGAAGAGGAAGAAGAAGTTGAGAAGGAGGAAGAGGAGGAGAAAAATAAACTAAAACTAATAGTGTTTGAAAATTAAACAGCTTGGCTGGCGGGAGAAGTTAGTGAGAATGCTACGGAGATTACTCGTAGAATATAACAAGAAGGAGGAGAAGAAGAAGAACAAGAAGGAGGAGAAGAACAAGAAGAAGAATAAGAAAGGAAGGAGGATAGGAAGAAAGAACAAGAATTAGCCAGGAAAGAAAGAAAAAGGGGAGGAGGAATACGAAGAAGATAACAAACCAAGGAAAAGTAGTGGAAGGAGACGATGGAGAAGAAGACGAAGATGAAGAAAAAAGATTAACAATAAGAAGATGGCAATATCGTAGAAGAGGAAGAAGTTAAAAGAGAAGAACACGAACAAATTGTAAGAGAAAAAGAACAAGAGGAAGAAGAAAAGGAAGAAGAGGAAGAAAAGGAAGAAGAAGAAGCAGATCTAGAAGAAGATTTCGTCGAATAATGAAATTGGAAAACAAAAGAGTTCGTATAATTAAAGAGATAAACATCTTCCCAAAACAAATAGGAATAATGAAATTGGAAAACAAAAGAGTTCGTATAATTAAATAGATAAACATCTTCCCAAAACAAATACAGACTCAACTAGGAATGAGAATCGAAATGGATTTGAAACACACCTCTTGACCAAGATGCTAGAACAAGAGAAGACGAGGAAGAAGAGGCAGATGAAGGAGACGAAGAAGAAGAGGAAGAAGAAGTTGAGAAGGAGGAAGAGGAGGAGAAAAATAAACTAAAACTAATAGTGTTTGAAAATTAAACAGCTTTGCTGGCGGGAGAAGTTAGTGAGAATGCTACAGAGATTACTCGTAGAATATAACAAGAAGGAGGAGAAGAAGAAGAACAAGAAGGAGGAGAAGAACAAGAAGAAGAATAAGAAAGGAAGGAGGATAGGAAGAAAGAACAAGAATTAGCCAGGAAAGAAAGAAAAAGGGGAGGAGGAATACGAAGATGCCCTTCATTTGTGATGTCAGTATTTGTGCACAGTAGGTACACTGAATTTACAAGGGTAAATACTTACTTAAATAAATACCTACATAGTAGATAAATTAGATAATACTTACCAGGTATACCTAGTGCTTTATTTAGACTGTCAAAGTAGAACTTTTAGTTCTTGGTCACCTAATTGGGCATAAGAAATTTCCCAAAACGTGTTTTTTGCAGACCGTGGATCCCTGAACGCTGAAGGACAAAATGTAGATGGTAGAATAAAAGAAATGCGAAATGTAGGTAAATGTGGAGATGGTAGGAAAAAAAAAGAAATGTAGATAAATGGGGAGATGGTAGAACAAAAAGAAAATACAAAAGTAGGTATAGCTACCGTGATGTTCCATATCTGCAGAGATGAGGAAGAGAAAATTTAAATTGTAGAATAGATGGAGAAGAAGAAAAAGGAGAAGCAAAGGAAAAAAGGAAGACCAGGAAGGAAGGAATGAGGATAGAAAGAAGAAGAAAAGGAAAAAAAAATAAACTAAAAAGGAGGTAAAGGAAAGAGAAGAGGAAAAAGAAGAAGAAATAGAAGGAAAATGGCAAACAAGTAGATACCTCCTCTATGTAGAAGTAGAAAATAGCTATCAGGTTCTGATTCTATTAGTATGACCCAATTTCATATCACGAAGATAATCTATCAATATTTGTTTTATGATCTTACCTTTCTTCAACCTCAATTATTGAAAAACTATCTGATTTCACTCCCTCAAGAAAGTCCGGTTTGATTAGTAATTGCTACGGAATAAAAACAGATATGAAACACACGCTGTCTTCATATAAAACACTTCATTTGCTTCGAAACACTTCTTGATTTTCAGACTCTTTGACTACTTTGACCCAAATATGAAGCACACGGACCCTGTTTAGTTTCTGACCCAAATAGAGTTTGATTAGCTTTCCAGCTCGCATCCCCCGGATATAAATTGGACATGATTCGCACTTAGTACCCTGTTTATGGTGTCTTGAAAGAATCTAATGAGATTTATTCGCAACTAATTTTATACAGCGAAGAAACTTCTATTTATTTTTAAATTCTGATGAGAGGCTGCATACTGGACCCGCGTGAGGAGGGTTTTCAAATTTACGAAGACAGGTGTAGAGACGTTTGATGAGTTAAGGTGTGTCCAAACATAGCCGACCGGTTGTCGATCGACGAGGTAAATCTATGTTATCGAGGCAGTGTGGACGGTTCAGTATTCAGTTGCCATAGATCGATGGCCACCGCCGTTTTTATTTCGTAACAATGAAACAACTGCTACTCTGCATACTGGACCCGCGTGAGGAGGGTTTTCAAAGGTACGAAGACAGGTGTAGAGACGTTAGATGAGTTAAGGTGTGTCCAAACATAGCCGACCGCCCGTCGATCAACGAGGTGAATCTAGGTTGTCGAGGCAGTGTGGACGGTTCAGTATTCAGTTGCCATAGATCGATGGCCACCGCCGTTTTTATTTCGTAACAATGAAACAACTGCTACATTAGACTCCTGTGGTCTGTGTAGTAGATGCCCTTCCTGTATTATGTCCCTTATCAGATGGGCGATATCATTGGTCCCAAACAAAACGTAGCTTTATTCTTAATGGTGTGGACTTCACTTGGACAATTCAATTGATGAAATTGCTTCAAAAGCTTCAAACAACGTCCAACTGGAAGCCGGACAAGGAAGATTATAGTTCTCTCCATTCTTGAGGATATTATACTCCCATTCTGAAAAACTAAGGATCCGAAGCGAAGCGCACCAGCACATTTCTCAGACATAAATAACTTTGAAACAGAATTAAATTAGAAAAGAAAATACGACGTATAAGAGAACAAGAGAAGACGGAGAGAAAGAAGAAGGAGACGACGAAGAAGAAGAAGAGGAAGAAGAAGTTGAGGAGAAGGAGGAGGAGAAAAATAAACTAAAACTAATAGTGTTTGAAAATTAAACAGCTTGGCTGGCGGGAGAAGTTAGTGAGAATGCTACGGAGATTACTCGTAGAATATAACAAGAAGAAGAAGAAGAAGAAGAACAAGAAAGGTAGGAGGATAGGAAGAAAGAACAAGAATTAGCCAGGAAAGAAAGAAAAAGGGGAGGAGGAATAAGAAGAAGATAACAAACCAAGGAAAAGTAGTGGAAGGAGACGATGGAGAAGAAGACGAAGATGAAGGAAAAAGATTAACAATAAGAAGATGAAAATATCGTAGAAGAGGAAGAAGTTAAAAGAGAAGAACACGAACAAATTGTAAGAGAAAAAGAACAAGAGGAAGAAGAAGAAACAGCACATCTAGAAGAAGATTTCGTCGAATAATGAAATTGGAAAACAAAAGAGTTCGTATAATTAAAGAGATAAACATCTTCCCAAAACAAATACAGACTCAACTAGGAATGAGAATCGAAATGGATTTGAAACACACCTCTTGACCAAGATGCTATCAGAATCTCAAATGATGGAATAGTTCACATCATTATCATACTGGATGGACCAGAAGGAACTAGAACTTTGTAAAAGGGCCCCGTGATGCTATCAGAATCCCCCGTGATGCTATCAGAATGCTATTCCAAGATGCTATCAGAATCTCAAGTGATGGAATAGTTCACATCGTTATCATACTGGATGGACCAAGAGGAACAAGAACTTAGAAAACGGGACCCAAAAATTTTGACAACCAAAGGAATTTTATCCGTTCTTGGGCCCAATTGGTCCTTCTTCTTAGTAATCTTAGTGAGGGCCTCAGAAAACTACGAATCACTGTATATTCAGTTTAGAATCATTAGTGCTGAAATAATAGAACTTGGAAGTGAGAGAGTCTTAAATGTATTCAGTCCCACAGAGTAGATATTTCTTATAGTACTGGGAGTTGAGAATAGATCAGCATAACAAATAATAACAACCTTAGATGAGCTAATTTAGTTTGGTTCTAGTCACTCTTCGTTTATTTAGCTGTGAGTTTATGCTAGATTTTACAGTTCTATTCGATGCTAATCTGAGCGCACGGCAGTGCGCCAGGCCAAGTTCCAGTAAGCACGCCTGTGTATCTTTACACGAACCGATTCGGCAGGTTTTCCCCACCTTCATAGATCAGGTTCCTCTAAAGATAAACTTTTGAAATTCAGGGCACATATTTAGGTAAGGTATATAAACATGCCTTGAAAATTTGAGCTCTTAATACCAAGTAGTTCCGGAGATATAGAGGCGCAAAAATCGCAATTTTTTTACTCATTCAACAACAACAAGAGGAACTAGAACTTTGTAAAAGGGCCCCACGGGGCCCTGAAGGATCAAAGGGGGTTCCAAGATGTTATCAGAATCTCAAGTGATGGAATAGTTCACATCATTATCATACTGGATGGACCAAGAGGAACTAGAACTTAGCCTAAAAGGATGAATGAACCTAAAACACTAAGGAGCCTCTCGTCAAGATGGTATCAGACTATGATGGTACCATCTTGGACGAAGTGGAGCAATGAACAAACAAAAACAAACTTGAAAAAAGGCAGCCCTTCTAACTTTCAAGACCATCTAGTAGTTGAGTGAGTAGGGCACTCAGAAAAGGGTTCTTAAGGGCCTCCAAAGGATCAAAGGGGGTTCTAAAACTTCTCTACCGATTTCCTTTAAACTGAACACTTTAACAGAAAGTAAAAATGAAAATCAGAAATACCGTTCAGAATTTGCAGAACAAGAAATAAAACTAAAAAGACATTCAAAGCAACCCTTCCAACCTTTTAACTTGAGGAAAAATTTTGACAACCAAAGGAATTCTATCAGTTCTTGGGCCCCATTGGTCCTTCTTCTTAGTAATCTTAGTGAGGGCCTCAGAAAACTACGAATCACTGTATATTCAGTTTAGAATCATTAGTGCTGAAATAATAGAACTTGGAAGTGAGAGAGTCTTAAATTTATTCAGTCCCACAGAGTAGTTATTTCTTATAGTACTGGGAGTTGAGAAGAGATCAGCATAACAAATAACAACCTTAGATGAGCTAATTTAGTTTGCTTCCAGTCACTTCTCTTCGTTTATTTAGCTGTGAGTTTTTGCTAGATTTTACAGTTCTATTCGATGCCAGACTCTACAATTCTATTCTGGTAGATTCTTTTATGATCTAATTGTCTTGTAGATTTCACCAAGTTCACTACCACTTGACTAAAAACTACTGACCTCAGTAATCAATCCCGGTAGCTCAGAATGTCGAAGTCTTAATTCGCGGAGGTTGGACTATTTATCTGGGGATCTAGGGTTCAAATCCCAGTAGCGACAGTAAGTTTAGTAGCTTTATTTTTGCAGTGGACATTTGTGTAAACGTTGTTCAAACAAATTCATAGCTTTTTACTTTTTTATTATCGTTCTACTTTCCTTTTTAGTCCGTCCTTCCTTTATTATTACAATAGTAATAAAAAGGTATAAGGGACGGACTATTGTATTCGCTTCGGTGTCTGTCACTCTGTCGGTCGGTCTGTCGGGCGGTAAAACACCGCTAACTGTTGTCCTGATGTTAATAAAAACTGATATTTCGGGTGTTTTAGGTATGGTTTTGGGGGGGTCTACTCTCATAACTTTTTCGATATCTCTAACCGTTTGGTGAAAACCGCCAAAAAGCGGTTATTTCCGCCTGTGGGCAATACCCGTGACCCAATAAAACAAACTCCGGGCTGATTTGTGGCGAAACAACACACCCTTGTACACAAAATTGAGCCCTGTAAATAAACAATAGTCCCCGTCCCTTATACCTTTTTATTACTATTGTAATAATAAAGGAAGGACGTACTAAAAATGAGATACCCCTCTAAATAAATAAGATTTCCCCTTGAAGAAAATTGAGATAAATCCCTATAAATATCTGATCAAAGGCTCAAAAAGGGTCTTGGAATTTTAAATGGCGATGTCCACTTTATTTTTGCAGTGGACATTTGTGTAAACGTTGTTCAAACAAATTCATAGCTTTTTACTTTTTTATTTTCGTTCTACTTTCCTTTTTAAATTGGTTGATACGTGTGTGTGGTTACGTAGTGCTTTACAGCTTTACCCATCAAATGATCAAACTTTTGAGGCTACCCCCGCCGCTGTCCACAGCCTTATCACCGCCCGATCACTTAATTGGTTGATGCGTGTATGTGGTTACATAGTGCTTTACAGCTTTACCCATCAAATGATCAAACTTTTGAGGCTACCCCCGCCGCTGTCCACAGCCTTATCACCGCCCGATCACTTGTGTTAAGTAACGGCCGAGCTGTCTAATCTTTCCAAAACATCTCCAAATCCCCAATGGGCCTTTGATACCCGTGACCCAATAAAACAAACTCCGGGCTAATTTGTGGCGAAACGACACACCCTTGTACACAAAATTGAGCCCTGTAAATAAACAATAGTCCCCGTCCCTTATAACTTTTTATTACTATTGTAATAATAAAGGAAGGACGGACTAAAAATGAGATACCCCTCTAAATAAATAAGATATCCCCTTGAAGAAAATTGAGATAAATCCCTATAAATATCTGATCAAAGGCTCAAAAAGGGTCTTGGAATTTTAAATGGCGATGTCCACCCCTTATTAGTCTCTTTCTAAATTTATAAAGGGACTTTTACTTTTCAGTGTAATCCTGGCAGTATAAATACTTGAATAAATTAGGTATTTATTTTTTCTTCTTCCTTTTCTTCTGCTTCTTTTCTCGTATTTCTTTCTAACTTAAATAATGCTCTCTTTCCTTATATAGTATTGTTCTTATGTTCCTTATAGTATAGAAGTATATTATAGTATAGAAGAATATTGTTCCATAAAATGCAATGTTATTAGTTATTACCAATCAAATATATAAGACCTTGTTTAGACTGCGAGAGTAAAGGGACTTTTCAGTCCTATGCTGGTAGTATAAACAAGGTATATTCTATTTTATATTAGCCATTTGGTGAAAAACACCTTTATTTAACTCTTTATCTCTTGTTCATTCTGTCTCTCCCTCTTCTTCTTTTCCCTTTCTTTCTTTCTCTGGTTTTCTTTTTAAATTTCTCTGGTTTCCAATTTTTTAGCAATCTTCACCAATTATTCTTCTTCACCTCCCCTCCAATTCCTACTCCTTTATATCCCCTTTCTTTTCTTTCTTCTCATTCTTCTCCTTCTCCTCTTTATACTCCTTCTGTTCTTCAAATTCTCCTCCTCTCCTCCTAATACCCAGGAGTTCTAGTCTATACAATATAGTCCCTCCAGGGACTTTCGTTCTCCCTCTCCTCCCCTTCTTCCATTGGCTATCTCTTGTTCTTTCTGTCTCTCCCTTTTCTTTCCCTCTTCTTCTTTTTCCCTTTCTTTCTTTCTCTGGTTTTCTTTTTAAATTTCTCTGGTTTCCAAATTTTTAGTAATCTTCACCAATTATTCTTCTTCATCTCCCCTCCAATTCCTACTCCTTTTTGTCCCCTTTCTTCTCCTTCTCCTCTTTCTTCTCCTTCTCCTCTTTATACTCCTTCTGTTCTTCAAATTCTCCTCCTAATACCCAGGAGTTCTAGTCTATACAATATAGTCCCTCAAGGGACTTTCGTTCTCCCTCTCCTCCCCTTCTTCCATTGGGAAGAACTTAAACCGCAGAAATGGAATTAAGATAAATCCACACTGATAAAAAGCTTTGTGACCCCTACCCCTCCTCCCTCTCCCCCTTCACAACCCTCTTCCTCTAACTTCTCTTTCTCCTCCCCTACCTCCTACTCCTTCACCCCTCCTATTTCTCCTACCCCTTCTCCTCATCCCCCTGAATATCTCCCTCTCCTTGTCTCCCTTTCCCTCATCCATCGCCCCTTCTTCCAATATTTCTCCTACCCCTCCTCCGTCTCTAACTCCTCTTTATTTCTTCTCCTCCTCCTCCTCCTCCTCCTCCTCTTTCTCAATTAGCATTCTGATTCTACATTGCCGAAACCATACAACATGTGTATTTATGATTCACTTCTTCAGTCCAAGTGTGTCCACATCAGGGTTCCCGGGGAGAGAAGGAAGACAGGATGTTTTTTTTTTTTTTTTTTTTTTTTTTTTTTTTTTTGGGGGAACTGTATCTGCTAAGATCTTATCGGTCCGGATAGCGAAGACAGACGGAGGACAGGATAGGTGAAAGGCAGCCGTTCCGAGAACGAACCTCATCTGTTTAGGATAAAGTACGCCCTAGCGTGGGCTGGACTTGACCCCGCGACCTAGCACTTGAAAGGCAGGGGCGCTACCCTCCAAGCTAACTAGCCTGGTCAAGTCAAACAATAGATTTATTGGGGTTTAAATGTCCATGATCTACGGTCTGAACTCTGAAGAGATGGTAAAATCAGGCGAATACAGCAGCCCGTCTTTTAAAAACTACAAATAAAACCAGTAAAAAGATTTTAGAGGGGACTATAATAATATTATTCACGTGATCTTTTTAAGAGATAAATTGATTTGACAAAGGGGAAAAGCGAGAGAGGGAGAGGAAAAGCGAGAAAGAGAGAGGGGGGGAGAGAGAGGGGGGGACGAGCAGCCCGTTTTTTTAAAACTACAAATTAAACCAGTAAAAAGATTTTAGAGGGGACCGTAATAATATTATTCACGTGATCTTTTTAAGAGATAAATTGATTTGACAAAGGGGAAAAGCGAGAGAGGGAGAGGAAAAACGAGAGAGAGGGAGAGAGAGAGGGGAGATTAAAGAGGGAGGGGGAACAGGACAGAGGGAGGAGGACAGTGTATTTGCCTGGGGTAAATAAATATTTTGCACTGATAAAAAGGTGCATTTTGGGTTCAATTTGTGTCTGTGGGGTGGGGAATTTGTTCCTTAGGAGTGAATAGAGAGTGTGTGTGTTTGGGTCTGATATAAATTTAATGTTTGTCATACGTTAATCATATTCACCCTTCAGTTTCCTTAATCTTCTCCTCCTTTTTCTCCTCTTCCTTCTCCTACTTCTTCTTCTTTTTCTTCTCTTTCTCCTTCTCGACCTCCTTCTTTTTCTCATCCACCTCCTCCTTACTCCTCCTCCTCCTCCTCCTCCTCCTCTCTTTCCACCTTCTCCTTGTTTCTCCTTCTTCTCCTCTTTCGGTTTGAAAAATCTCCACCTCATTTTCTCCCTGTGTGGTGTGCGATCTGCGTAAAACTTTCATGTGCTTCCCCTCCGGGTTAAGTATTTCTACTGGGGGAGTATTCTTTGATTTTGAATGCAAGATTAGACTTATCTGGAATGTCTGGAAGTGCTACCCTTGTTTTGTAAAGCCTCAAGGGGCTAATAACAGGTTTTGTTTTATTTATTTACTTTTAAAAACGATTTCCCTTTACTATCTATTTACAAATCGCCATCCTAAACTATCAAAAATGGGAAATAGATGTTATATTTAGTTTTCACTTTTCACTAAATGTTCTGTTCCATGCTCTGAACTTATTTGTAAGCAATGTGCTGAAACCCAAGCAACTAATCAGAAATTTTACTCCCCCCCCCTCTTTTCTCTTTACTCAATGTAAACATTGCGCCCAAGTTTTAAAACCCATGGCATAATGATTCAATCAACTCAACCAGCATTAGTTTTCACTAAATTTAATGTTCTATTCCATGGTCTGAACTTATTTGTAAGCAATGTGCTGAAACCCAAGCAACTAATCAGAAATTTTACTCTCCCCCCCTCTTTTCTCTTTACTCAATGTAAACATTGCGCCCAAGTTTTAAAACCCATGGCATAATGATTCAATCAACTCAACCAGCATACAACATACAACTCTCTCTCTCTCTCTCTTTCTCTCTCTCTCTCTTTCTCTTTCTCACTCTCTCACACCCTCTTTTTCCATTTATCTCTCTTTGTCCTCTTTCTCTCTTCCTATCTCTATCTCTCTTTATCTCTTTCATTATTTGTCCTCATTCTCTCTACCTTCCCTTCCTCTCTCTCTCTCTCTTCTTTTCCCCTCTTTCCTCTCTCTTTCTCCCTTTCCTTTTTACTTTCTTTTTCTCTTTCTATCCCTCTACATTGCTTGTTCTTTCTCTCATCCTCCCTTTCTCTCTCTCTCACACACACACACACACACACACACATACAAATGCGCTTTGACATGGTTTATTTGAAAAGGTTCAATATTTGCCTGACCACCCACAGGCCTTTGATATGGTTCCGGGATCCCGTATGGGGGGGGTTATGGTTTTGTTGCAGGTCTGGGGCCCTTATAAAATGATCTCTATCGCTCTCTCCATTTTTTTTTTTTTTTTTTTTTTTTTTTTATCTCTCTTTCTCTCTCTCTTTCTCTTTCTCACTCTCTCACACCCTCTTTTTCCATCTATCTCTCTTTGTCCTCTTTCTCTCTTCCTATCTCTATCTCTCTTTATCTCTTTCATTATTTGTCCTCATTCTCTCTACCTTCCCTTCCTCTCTCTCTCTCTTCTTTTTCCCACTTTCCTCTCTCTTTCTCTCTCCCTTTCCTTTTTACTTTCTTTTTCTCTCTCTTTCTATCCCTCTGCATTGCTTGTTCTTTCTCTCATCCTCCCTTTCTCTCTCTCTCACACACACATACAAATGCGCTTTGACATGGTTTATTTGAAAAGGTTCAATATTTGCCTATGACCACCCACAGGCCTTTGATATGGTTCCGGGATCCCGTATGGGGGGTTATGGTTTTGTTGTAGGTCTGGGGCCTTTATAAAATGATCTCTATCGCTCTCTACATCCCTCTACGTATGTCCTGTGTAAATGTAAAGTGTAAATGTTTTAAAAATTACAAATAAATCATGAAAATAACAGAAAATTCCCGTGATATGTATGGTCGCTATCGCTATTTGAGTTATGTAGGTATGTTAAAATGTGAAATTTGTTTGCTATAGGAATTTTTGTTTATGATTTCGTAAATTTAAGAACTGCCCTACATTTGAATAGTTATGCAATGTGCTAGGCAATAATGTCATTAGTGGATGTGCCAAAATACCGCTTGTCAACCCCCATCATTTTATATGCTGCCCGACATCTCAATAGATATGCAATGTGGTACACAATATGAAATTAGTGGATGTGATTCCTCCCCTTATCGTATTATTTATTTGTCCTTTGAATTATTTCACCTTTTGACCAAATTCATTTTCCGCAAGGGAAATTTTGCATTACAAAGGGGAAAAAATGGAAAAATCCCTTGAGGATGTCCCTTCCCTTGGCCTGGTGTAAGTCAACAATGAAACCCAGACAAATAGTGAGAGGAAAAAAATAGGAAAATGAGAAACACAGAAGAGCAAATAGGGGAAAAGTGAATAAAATAATAAAGAATGTGTTATGACAACAAAGAAAAGGAAGAAGAAAGAGGAGAAGAAGAAGAAAAAGAAGAAGAATAATGGAGAAGGAAGAAGGAAGAGAATGAAAGAGGGAAGGAGGAGTAAAGAAGCGAAATTACACCGAACGCAAGGAAGTGAAAATAAATGTGAATAATACGAAGGAAAAAAAGAAAGAAGAGAACAAATAATAGAAAGTAAAAAAAAATGTGGGGAGAAAAAGAAAGTAGGAAAAAATTCCTACTTATATAAATTTGAAAAAAAAAAGAAAGGTAGCAGACACCTTTCCTAATGGATTTAATAAAGTACCTCACTCCACCTGTTTTTTTTTCTTCTTCTTCTTCTTCTTCTTCTTCTTCTTCTTCTTCTTTTTCTTCCTCTTCTTCTTCTTCCTCTTCCTCTTCTTCTTCTTCTTCTTCTTCTTCTTCCTCTTCTTCTTCTTCCTTTTTCTTCCTCCTCTTCTTCTTCAGCTTTTCCTGTACCTGTTTTTTTTTTTCTCCTTCTTCCTTTTTCCCATCTCTTTCTTTCCTTTCTCCCTTAATATCTCAGTCTCTCCCTCCTTTATATATCTTTTCTCTCTTAATCTCTTCTGTTTCCCTGTTTCCCTTCCCTTTATCTCGTATCTTCTATTGTTCTAATTCCCTCTACCTGTTTTGTTTCCTCTATTCTTTCTTCTTCTACTTTTCCTGGTTTTCCCCTGCTTCCTTTTCCCATCTCTTCCTTTCCTTTCTCCCTTAATATCTCATTTCTCTCCCTCCTTTATATACATATGTATATTTTTTCTCTCTTAATCTCTTCTGTTTCCCTGTTTCCTTTTCCCTCTATCCTGTATCTTCTATTCCTCTAATTGCCTCTACCTGTTTTGTTTCCTCTATTCTTTCTTCTTCTACTTTTCCTGGTTTTCCCCTGCTTCCTTTTCCCATCTCTTCCTTTCCTTTTTCTCTTTCTCTCTCTCTCTTTCTCACTCTCTCTTTCTCTTTCTCACTCTCTCACACCCTCTTTTTCCATTTATCTCTCTTTGTCCTCTTTCTCTCTTCCTATCTCTATCTCTCTTTATCTCTTTCATTATTTGTCCTCATTCTCTCTACCTTCCTACCTTCCCTTCCTCTCTCTCTCTCTTCTTTTTCCCACTTTCCTCTCTCTTTCTCTCTCCCTTTCCTTTTTACTTTCTTTTTCTCTTTCTATCCCTCTGCATTGCTTGTTCTTTCTCTCATCCTCCCTTTCTCTCTCTCTCTCTCTCTCTTTCTCTCACACATACAAATACGCTTTGACATGGTTTATTTGAAAAGGTTCAATATTTGCCTATGACCACCCACAGGCCTTTGATATGGTTCCGGGATCCCGTATGGGGGGTTATGGTTTTGTTGGAGGTCTGGGGCCCTTATAAAATGATCTCTATCGCTCTCTCCATCCCTCTACGTATGTCCTGTGTAAATGTAAAGTGTAAATGTTTTAAAAATTACAAAAAAACTCATAAAAATAACAGAAAATTCCTGTGATATGGTCGCTATCGCTATTTGAGTTATGTAGGTATGTTAAAATGTGAACTTTGTTTGCTATAGGAATTTTTGTTTATGATTTCGTAAATTTAAGAACTGCCCTACATTTGAATAGTTATGCAATGTGGTAGGCAATAATGTCATTAGTGGATGTGCCAAAATACCGCTTGTCAACCCCATCATTTTATATGCTGCCCGACATCTCAATAGATATGCAATGTGGTACACAATATGAAATTAGTGGATGTGATTCCTCCCCTTATCGTATTATTTACTAGCTGAATTCCGTCGCTTCGCTCCGGAATCCCGCTAGTTCATCCCGAGGCATGGCCAAACTTGTGGAAAAGGCATGGGATATAAATTTAATGTTTGTCATACGTTAATCATATTCACCCTTCGGTTTCCATAATATTCTCCTCCTTTTTCTCCTCTTCCTTCTTCTTCTTCTCTTTCTCCTTCTCGACCTCCTTCTCTTTTTCTCATCCACCTCCTCCTCCTCCTCCTCTCTTTCCACCTTCTCCTTGTTTTTCCTTCTTCTCCTCTTTCGGTTTGAAAAATCTCCACCTCATTTTCTCCCTGTGTGGTGTGCGATCTGTGTAAAACTTTCATGTGCTTCCCCTCCGGGTTAAGTGTTTCTACTGGGGGAGTATTCTTTGATTTTGATTGCAAGATTAGACTTATCTGGAATGTCTGGAAGTGCTACCCTTGTTTTGTGAAGCCTCAAGGGGCTAATAACAGGTTTTGTTTTATTTATTTACTTTTAAAAACGATTTCCCTTTACTATCTATTTACAAATCGCCATCTGGACTCGAAAGAAATCCTGGATAAACGTCCGTAGAACTTTGTCTAAAAAAAAGTCCACAAAAACTTGAGTTTTTCCAAGCAACCTATAATTTTTTATCAGTACAATTTGTTTAGCCTTTATTTACGTTCATAGGTTTAACTCGGCCTTGAAAGGCACTTTGAACTTCTATACAAGTGCAGATGGATGGAAAAGGTCCAACAATGGACCCTTAGAGAGTCACCATGAGACTACAGACCTGTCATAAGACTAGACCTGGGTCGACATCAAACTGTAGAACCCGGGTCAACATGACACTGCAGACCTGGTCCGTAGTAATGCGTCCAAACCTACACCTAAAACCTGACCTGATGTTATAGTGGCATAGGCCTGCAGGTTATTAACATACTCTGTTATTGCATAGGGCGTATAGGGGCTGTTGTAGGAGGGGGAGAGGCAGTTATATTCCCGCCCTCTATTTTCCTCTTCTTTTTCCCCCTATATATTAGAGGCCTCCCCTCTTTTTTCCTGTGCTTCCTCCTCCCCCTCCTGATACTTCGTTAGACCTGGGTCGACATCAGACTGTAGACCTGAGTCAACATGACACTGCAGACCTGGCCCGTAGTAATGCGTCCAAACCTACACCTAAAACCTGACCTGATGTTATAGTGGCATAGGCCTGCAGGTTATTAACATACTCTGTTATTGCATAGGGCGTATAGGGGCTGTTGTAGCAGGGGGAGAGGCAGTTATATTCCCTCCCTCTATTTTCCTGCTCTTCCTCCCCCTATATATTTCCTCCGTCCTCCCCCTCTTTTTTTTCCTGTTCCCCCTCCTCCCTCCTCTTCCTTATACCTCCCCTCTTTTTCTCCTACTCTCCCTTCTCCTTCTTCTTCTTCTTCTTCTTCTTCTTCTTCTTCTTCTTCTTCTTCTTCTTCTTCTTCTTCTTCTTCTTTATATTCCCTCCCTCTATTTTCCTCTTCTTTTTCCCCCTATATATTAGAGGCCTCCCCTCTTTTTTCCTGTGCTTCCTCCTCCCCCTCCTGATACTTCCCCTCTTTTTCTCCTACTCTCCCTTCCTCGCTTATTTAGATTACAAAAAAAAGCTAAAAAAAATCCCTGTCTAACTTATTTGGATTACAAAAAATAGAGGGATAAAAAACACGATGACAACTGTCAGGGGAAAACAAAGGGAAAAAACACACACACAGAG
Source organism: Diaphorina citri (assembly GCF_000475195.1). Taxonomy (NCBI): domain Eukaryota; kingdom Metazoa; phylum Arthropoda; class Insecta; order Hemiptera; family Psyllidae; genus Diaphorina; species Diaphorina citri. Next base: position 15,360 of record NW_007380845.1, read on the forward strand.
AGAAAATTTGATTTCTTTCCCCTCTGACGTGCTTCTGGGATTGGGCTCAAAATTTTCATACAAATGTCAGTCAGCGTGGCGGGTGGCATACCCGAAAAATAGGGAATTTTATATGCTGCCCGACATAAAAACGAAAGGGATAGAAAGTTGAATGTTGGGTAGAAGGCAGAAATTATAGAAAATTGGGAGGAGGGGGAATAGAAAGTAGGGGAAAGAGAAAGTGGGGGCGATAGAAAGTACATAGATTGGAGGGGAAAAATAGAAAATAGGAGGGGGCATAGAAAGTAGGGGAAAGAGAAAGTGGGGGCGATAGAAAGTACATAGATTGGAGGGGAAAAATAGAAAATAGGAGGGGGCATAGAAAGCCCCCTCCTCCTTCTCCCTCTCCCCCTTCACAACCCTCTTCCTCTAACTTCTCTTTCTCCTCCCCTACCTCCTCCTCCTCCATCACCCCTCCTCTTTCTCCTACCCCTTCTCCTCATCCCCCTGAATATCCCTCTCTCCTTCTCTCCCTCCCCCTCATCCATCGCCCCTTCTTCCAATATTTCTCCTACCCCTCCTCCGTCTCTAACTCCTCTTTATTTCTTCTCCTCCTCCTCCTCCTGTTTCTGCTTCTATTCCTCCGTCTTCTCTTCTTCATGCACTTCTTTCACTTTTCTCCTTCTCATCTACTTTCTCTTTCTCCTTCGTTTTCCTTTCCTTCTTGGTTTTCTTTCAATTCTTCTCCTACTTTACTCTGTTGCTAGTTACCGTTTTCATCTCCTCCCTCCTTCGTTTTCCTTTCCTTCTTGGTTTTCTTTCAATTCTTCTCCTACTTTACTCTGTTGCTAGTTACCGTTTTCATCTCCTCCTTCTCCCGCTTCTTCTCCTTCGTCTTCTCCTTCTTCGCCTCCCTCTTCTTTCCCTCCTCCTCCTCCTCCTCCTCCTACACTCTGTTGCTACACACCCAGAGGTACAGAATTACAGACACTCCTCCATTTCCCTAAAGGTGCATTTTCTCCTCTTCTTCTCCTTCGTCTTCTCCTTCTTCGCCTCCCTCTTCTTTCCCTTCTTCTCCTCCTCCTCCTACACTCTGTTGCTACACACCCAGAGGTACAGAATTACAGACACTCCTCCATTTCCCTAAAGGTGCATTTTCCACGGCGTGAAATGGAAAATTTTCCCGGTATTTCCTGATGGTACGCCAGCCATTGCCAGCCCAGACGGAGAATTATAACCCTCCTGGGTTCGAATGAAATTGAGGAAGGAAAAAAATTGAAAGCAGATGGGGAAATATAGACGGTAGAAAAAAAAAATATATAGGAGGGGGGGATAGAAAGGGGAAGAGGAAGTGGGGGGGATAGAAAGTTGAATGTTGGGTAGAAGGGAGAAAGTATAGAAAATTGGGAGGAGGGGAATATAAAGTAGGGGAAAGAGAAAGTGGGAGCGATAGAAAGTACATAGATTGGAGGGGAAAACGTTCTCCTATTTGGTTGACAGCATTTTCAAAATGAGGAACAACTTCTTATACAAAATTCTCGTAATGTATGTGTATTAATTTATGTTTTTCAAACATACATTAAATTACCTATGTTGCTTAACCTAACATAATGATTAATTTATGTTGCTCCAACTCGTATATATTTAATGTTGATGTTTTGCTGTCGAATATCTGAATTAAATTCTTAAATCCGTATTGTTATTATTATTATTATTGTTATTATTGTTATTATTATTATTATTATTATTATTATTATTATTATTATTATTATTATCGACCTAATTCTCGGGAGTAAAAAAAATGTTTTTTTTTTTTTACCTAATGTTTTTTCTCCTCCTCCTCCTTTCGTCTTCTTCCTCTCGCCTCCTCTCTATCCTCTTTCTTTACCCTCTCTTCTTCTTTGTTTTTGTTTCTGGAATGCTTTATGTCGCTTTGAAATTCGTTTGTTGTTTGGACTAACGAGAAGGAACGAGCAGCTGAGGTCTTCTGTGTTTTTTTTTTTTTTTTTTTTTTTTTTTTTTTTTTTTTTTTTTTTTTTTTTGGTCTTTTGTTTTTTTTTTTTTTTTTTTTTCTTCTTCTTCTTCTGCTGTTTCTTGTTCTTCTCTCTCTCTTTCATCTTTTTTTTTGTTTCGTTTTTCTGTTGCTTCTTCTTTTTTTCCTTTTTATTCTTCTTCTTTCTCTGTTGTTTCTTATTACTCTCTCTCTCTCCTTCTCTTTCATCTTCTGCTTCGTTTTTGATTTCGTTACTTTTTCTTTTCCTTCGTCTTCTTCTTCTTCCTCCTCTTTTTGTTGTTCTTCTCTCCCTCCTCTTTCTTTTGTTCCCTTTAACGAAGGACAAGTAGCGCAACAGAAGAGATAGAATACTTATTTTCTTCTGAAATGAATTCTGTAGGCGAGAGATGAGTACTGTGAACGTAAATCTAATTCTGTGTTCTTTGCAACCATATCCTTCGAACTCTTCCAAGAAGTCCATTTCTAATTGTGTTCTCTTGTTTCAAAGGATTTCCCGGAAACAGCAAAATGCCCGGGGAAATATCTTTTCTCTTCCGCCTCTTCCTTTCTCCTCTTCGTCTCTCTCTCTCTTTCTCTTCTTCCTCCCTCTCCCTTTACTTCTCTTTCGTCTTCCTTTCTCACTTAGTCTTTGGCACAATAGAATGCCTCAAAATCCCTCTTTCTCTTCTCCTTTCCCTCCTCCTCCTTTTCCTTCTACTCCTCCTCCTCCTTCTCTTCTGCCTTCTTCTTCTTCTTCTTCTCCTCCTCCTCCTCCTCCTCCTTCTCTCCCTCACTGTCCATTTTACAAAAGAATAGCCAAAATAGACGCAGCAAAATTTTCTGCGTGGACCTTCCGTTTTGGGGGGGACTTGCGGGGGGGGGGTTAGGTACTGCCTCTTCCTTTCTCCTCTTCCTCCCTCTCTCTTTCTCTTCTTCCTCTCTCTCCCTTCATTTACTTCTCTTTCGTCTTCCTTTCTCACTTAGTCTTTGGCACAATAGAATGCCTCAAAATCCCTCTTTCCCTCCTCCTCCTCCTCTTCCTTCTACTCCTCCTCCTCCTCTTCCTTCTACTCCTCCTCCTCCTTCTCTTCTGCCTTCTTCTCCTTCTCTCCCTCACTGTCCATTTCACAAAAGAATAGCCAAAATAGACGCAGCAAAAATTTCTGCGCGGGCCTTCCGTTTTGGGGGGGGACTTGCTGGAGGGTTTAGGTACCCCCCAGAGAATTTATGTGGCCATAAAGGAAACTCTTTTTTGGGGGGGTTGGGGGATTCGCTGGGCTCTCTACAGTAAGGTTTTTATACGAATATACG
>NW_007380846.1:0-23502 GCF_000475195.1 Diaphorina citri
AACCACTACCTACACCACTTGAGGATAGTTCCAAGAATCTATGTGCCACAGGAGAGTGATAATTTGAGACTTCTACACTCCTCTTCTCCTACCATGGCGTTTTGAGAAAGTACCTAGGTTCGTTTCAAGTAGATTCGTAAGAACCTACTTGAAAATGTCTAGAAATACAAAGTTGTAAAGCCTCAAATTGTTGCACCTCCTCCTTCTTCCCTTCCTCTTCTTCTTCTCTTTGCGTATTTATTGAAAACTTCAACTAGCTGTGTTTTAATGCAACATGCAATCTGACTTGTATTGCAGTCAGCTCCTCAGGTAATGCAACATGGGTAGTCCAGCCCCTTGTATGTGCTAAATTACCTTCCAATCTCCAACCTCCATCTTCAAACTTGCCGGCGATTGAATGGAAAACTTGGAGCTAATCTGAGCTTTGGATCTCGGCGCGGCATGTAATTCATTACACTATTTGAATTCTGAAAATCTCTCAAATGCATTTTCAAAAGCTTGTGTCAAAATTACCAGATTTTTCGATGCAGAATATCAGGAGGGAGAAAAATGTGCCAGAAACAATGAATCCTCCAATGTTAGTGGATGCGCCAGAAACACCAAATCCTCCATTGCAATAAATAGAGGAGAAAGAGTGAGAGGAGTAGTTTTAGTGGATGTGCCAAAACTCTCCAAAAGTTTTTAACAGCATTTATTTAACGAGTAATTATACGTGAACCGCTACGAACTTCCCTGCTCATTTTTACTTTCCTTATCCTATAGGAAGGAAAGTAATGTAATCGGGTCAAATTTTCGATGGTCAGTTTTTAGTTATACGTGTACCGCTACGAACTTCCCTGCTCATTTTTACTTTCCTTATCCTATCTATAGGAAGGAAAGTAATGTAATCGGGTCAAATTTTCGATGGCCAGTTTTTAGTGCCAAAACACGTTTTGAGATCCCTAGAGCCTAAATACAAAGTTTCAGCCATTGGTCTGTGTGTGTGTCTGTCTGTGTGTGTGTCTGTCTGTAAACAAAATATCTCGAGAACGGTAAGAGCTAGAGACTTGAAATTTGGTATGTAGACAAAGTTTCTGTCTGTGTGTTTGTCTGTCTGTAAGAGCTAGAGACTTGAAATTTGGTATGTAGCTGTTGTAGCTGTCAAATATGACAAGGATGCGACACGAAACTTTTGGTTAAGACCGGTCCAACGCTTGGCGGCATTTTACCACTTTTTGGCGGTTTTCGGTGTATTTTAACAATATCTCGGGAACGGTAGGAGCTAGAGACTTGAAATTTGGAATGTAGTTCACAAATGTGACAAGGATGCAACACAAAACGTTTGGTTGAGACAGGTGCTGCGGTTGGCGCTATTTTTGACCACTTTTGGACAGATTTCGACCGGTAAAAAAAATCAAAATCAAATCTCAAATTCAAATAGGGTAAAAGAACACTCAAATAAGCGTCATTCAATAGGATAAGGAAAGTCGTGTGATGTTCACACCAGATTTTTTTTTTTATGAGATACAATTAAAAGTGGTGAACACAGAAATGTAGGGGATAGTAGCGGGCAGAGGGTACTGAGTTGTTAGGTTGTTTGATTATAACATATCTTCATATCTACTTCAGATAACAAACCTGTGTGGGTTCGGAGTAAAGTGAGTTATAAAAAAAAGAACTACTCTTTTAAGTGGACTGATATGGTCCTAAAACATGTCAGACCCTGAAAGAGTCACTAAGTCAAATCCCCAATCATGTAGGTAACTCACTCTTAAAAAGAAGATCTTCACAGTTGGTTACTGGTGTTCTTCTTTTCCAGATGAATCTCCACAAAGTCACGTCAGAATCAATCAGTTACTCTCTCTTAAACTTTGTCAGGATCTGACTCACTGAGTACCTACCTAGTTCACTGTAGAAGGTTGTTTGATGTTATTTGCTAGATTGGCTACACTGCCTATAAGTAGGTATAATATATTATAACATATCTACTTCAGATAACAACAAATCTTCACAAAGTCACGTCAGAATCAATCAGTTACTCTCTCTTAAACTTTGTCAGGATCTGACTCACTGAGTACCTACCTAGTTCACTGTAGAATAAAAAGAAGATCTTCACAGTTGGTTACTGGTGTTCTTCTTTTCCAGATGAATCTTCACAAAGTCACGTCAGAATCAATCAGTTACTCTCTCTCTTAAACTTTGTCAGGATCTGACTCACTGAGTACCTACCTAGTTCACTGTAGAGCAGTTCTTTTGAACTCAACTCTTTGGTTCTGGGTTAGGTAGCATCCGAAACTCGTGCCTGTCGAGGCCAGATTTACCGGTGGAGGTTTCGAGTCCTCGGTTGCCATATCGAAATTTCAGAAAATATGAAAAAATAAAAAAAATGGAACTTTATGATGCTCGGTGTCACGAAACCTCAGGCGTAAACTATTGATTTGTTTTCCGTTCGGGGGTTTTTTCCTCGCGAGCATCTTAGAATATAAAAACAATAAAATAATGGAACTTTATGATACTCGGTGTCACGAAACCTCAGGCGTAAACTATTGATTTGTTTTCCGTTCGGGGGTTTTTTCCTCGCGAGCATCTTAGAATATAAAAACTCGAAATATGTTAATATGGAGAGCTTTACCCCAATGTTTTCCCTCGACTTTTAATACAGTTTTACGAGGATTTCTTGTTTGCTTATTGATATAATGTCAATGAAAAGATGGTTTTCTATTTTCTATGTAGGTACATATTTTATACATGTACCTATAGGTATTGATATAAGTAGAGCCATCGGCTATATTTAAGCCCTATGACACTGCGACCAGGGCTAGATGTTATCTGATTCTGTGCTTATTGATATAATGTCAATGAAAAGATGGTTTTCTATTTTCTATGTAGGTACATGTTTTATACATGTATAGGTATTGATATAAGTAGAGCCATCGGCTATATTTAAGCCCTATGACACTGCGACCAGGGCTAGATGTTATCTGATTCTGTGCTTTAAGTAGAGCCATCGGCTATATTTAAGCCCTATGACACTGCGACCAGGGCTAGATGTTATCTGATTCTGTGCTTAATCTACGTCTAAAATATCAAAAGGGAATAAAACTTAAGACATTGTTTGTCACACAAATAGTTTGCCAATTCAAAAACTTGTGACACAAAAATGCAAATGATAGCATTTGAACGGGTGATAGCTCGGTCTTTTATCATTCTATCACTTCGGTTTGAAGAAAAGAATTTAAAACTTTCTTTAAAAATTAATAATAACTTCATGTTAATAAGGAAAGTTGCAAAACTGCATGGGAAGTGCATGAGGTTTATGGGAAAGTCACGCAAATCTTTTTAATATAATTATGTTCGTAAAGCAAATATTGTGCAAGTTCCCCCCGACTTGAGATAAAATCGCTGACACGTCTGAAAATCTCTCAAATGCATTTTCTAAAGCTTGGGTCAAAATTACCAGATTTTTCGATGCAGAATGTCAGGAGGGAGAAAAATGTGCCAGAAACAATGAATCCTCCAATGTTAGTGGATGTGCCAGAAACACCAAATCCTCCATTGCAATAAATAGAGGAGAAAGAGTGAGAGGAGTAGTTTTAGTGGATGTGCCAAAACTCTCCAAAATCGCTGACACGTGCCGTAAACGTCACAAACTTGTGACCATTTGAAATTTTAAAATGTCACATTGTTGGTTTCGTGGAAGAGTTACTGCCTAAACGTCAGACCCTAAACATATGGATAAGCATGCTATCATAAGTAATAAGTCGTTCTGAAAATCTCTCAAATGCATTTTCAAAAGCTTGGGTCAAAATTACCAGATTTTTCGATGCAGAATGTCAGGAGGGAGAAAAATGTGCCAGAAACAATGAATCCTCCAATGTTAGAATAGAATAGACGTGAAATTCGAATTTTGTCATGTTTTGGAGGAAATGAGCATAATTTTTGCGAATACTTAAGTATGTACTATGTACTTATGCATCTTGTTCAGTTAGTCATGGTAAAATGGATCTAAATTTTGGGGAACTATGAGATTGTGAAAACAATTAAATAGGCATGAAAACATATTTTCTTTTCAAACATATTCCGTGCATACCCTTTGATCTTCGGCAAACTTGTGTTAGTCAACCCAGTATATCAGAAAACTGAAAATAGATAGAAAAAGGAAGAAAAAAAAATATGTATATTCCACATGCATTTATTGTTAAAGCTTAGCAGATATACCTAGCTTTGGAATTTTCAGTGTTTCGTGAACTTGCGAGAGAATGAAAAGATCAAAATCAAAAGGAGAGAATTCCAAAAGCACCAATTTTTTCGATAGGTGAAGGAAGATCCATGGATCAAATAGGAAAATAAGTGGATTACCCATCAGATAGGTAGACGTTTCAGTATCTACTTAAATTACGAATAGAACATCTCTAACTCTTACATTCTAGACTAAGGGGGTGTTTCTATTTCACAACATTCTGCAATGAGCCCTTATCTTGAAATCTCGACAGTCGTTTATTCAAATGTTATTTATTTTTATTTCTACACCACACCGTAACCTTGACAATATTTCCCTGGCGTCTTTTGTCCAAGTTCCCGCCAGCTAAGAACTTTTTCAAGGTCGAAAGCTAGTAACATGTAACATCGGATCTTCGGCAAAATAATCTGGGATCTCAAAGTTTACTTTGAGATTGAACTCTTTTGGCTTTTGAAATCAACAATTCTCCATAGACTCTCTTGTTTCGTATGATCGAATCCTATATGCCATCTGATTCCTGTTATGACTCGGAATACCTATCAAATAGGAATACTCCAAACTTCAGTCATTGTACTTGTCCCATTTCTTTCATATAACATTATGGATTTTTTTCTCAACCTCTCCAGGCCTCTTGTTCTTTGATTGGAGGAGGCCGAATTTGACTTTTGACTCGAGAGAAGATAGCTGGTTAGAGAAGCTTTCGAAACTCGATAGAATTCCTCTGCATATCAATGTTGAAGATAAAGGCATTGCAAGATTAATAAAAAGAGTCCTGTGATAAAGAAGAAAAGTGAAAATTCTGGAATCGCCCATGAGACTGCCTACTCTCCATTGAAAGGTTATAATTTTTCAAGGAATAAAATGGAGGAACTCATCAAATAAAACAAAACAATAATATGTTGATCTTCGGCAAACTTGTGTTAGTCAACCCAGTATATCAGAAAACTGAAAATAGATAGAAAAAGGAAAAAAAAAATATGTAGGTATATTCCACATGCATTTATTGTTAAAGCTTAGCAGATATACCTAGCTTTGGAATTTTCAGTGTTTCGTGAACTTGCTGACAAAATACGGCGAAGTTGGAAATTTTCCCTGGGAAAAATAAATATAAATATTCATTTATCAGTGAAGAAATGTAGTGTTTCTTGTTGTTTTGTGTAGTCAGTTGGGTGTTTTTGTCCGTTTGTTCCAGTGTAATTGGTTTTAGAGTTCTGCTTATTGGTTCTGGTAAAAGAATAGCTGACCGATTTGTGTCAAAAGTACCAAAAATACCTTCTAAATTATTAAAAACTGCTTCTGCTTCAGTAAATACCATTGAAAAGATGAAGAGTATTTGATTCTATCATTAGATATCATTTTCATAAGGATTTCATTAAATTCTTTCCCAATGTTTGCGTTCACACAGGTGGTTTCAATCTCCAAATAACACTATTCCTTCCTTTCTTATATCGAGTTTCTTTGTTGTTTTTTTTTATATATATATATAAATATCTACCTATGACTTAAGCACCAATATTAATATTTCATTTCAGTTTCTCCCACTGTAGATTTTTCCTAGGGGATGTTCTTCTCTCCCACCTTCTCTCATACATTGGTATTCCAAATAACACTATTCCTTCCTTTCTTATATCGAGTTTCTTTGTTTTTTTTTATATATATATATCTATCTACCTATGACCTAAGCATCAATATTAATATTTCATTTCAGTTTCTCCCACTGTAGATTTTTCCTAGGGGATGTTCTTCTCTCCCACCTTCTCTCATACATTGGTATCAAGGTGTACCCTCTCATCCTTCCACCCCTTCCATTTTTTATCTACTAGGTACACCTACATATTCTAATGTTTGTAGTTTTACTATATTTCCTATCAATCATCATTACGGTGTTCCCCCAGGCAAAATCACCTGTTTGCGTGATTTCATTTAGAAATACCATATTTCAGCGTGGAGAAAGGGGGAAAATGATTCATACCTACAAACTTACTGAAGCTATGCATAGGTATGACAAAGTAGAAGAATGTAGGTAATTTGTACTAATCTATGAAAAACATGAAAATACGAGTAGTTATTAGAAACGAGGTTTTCTTTGTGATTTGGACTGAAAATAGTGCGATTTGTCACTTCCCTACTTTCTTACGTGGGTAGGCATTTGAATAGGTCATTCATTCATTCATTGTCCAAAATTAGGCAGAAATTTGAACTTGAAAATCACATTTTTTTAAAAAAATTTCAACGGACTATAAAACCATTCATAGATTACCTGTGATGGCATTTTTCGTTAAACCTGGTACTGCATAGGAAGTCCATAAAACTTTCGAAGGACTATCCAAGAAAAAAAGTGTTACCTTCAGATTACGATAAGTCTGAATGCTGTTGAAAAACTATAAAAATGACGAGGGTCCCAGTACAGTCTTCCTCAAAATAAATTAGCAAGAGATCTAAAATCGCCCATGAGACTGCTCTCCATTGAAAGGTTATTATTTTTCAAGGAATAAAATGGAGGAACTCACCAAATAAAACAAAACAATAATATACCATGATAATGATACGGATGTATTTAATTTAATAAATTAATTGCAAGCACCAGCAGACCATTTACGGACAATTCTGTAACTGTCATGTTCCGAAGATTGAAAGATCAGAAAATTGGTTGGATCCAAACCAACTTAAATAACGAAAGAGAAAAAATTAAGATAAAAACTTTCCACGAACTCCAAAAAAGCTTGGTAGAAAGGATACAACCCTAATCCAACCACAAAATGGATCCGAAGAGGTGAAGGAGAAGTTTGCGTGATGCGAAGTTAGCTTCGAATCAAGATAAGTAATGAAGACAAGGAAACTTGTAATAATTTTTTTTCTTGACATTATTTAATACAAAAATACTTGAACATTGGGTGTAATGCTTGAAAATGGATGTGGGTGGAAAATTGTTTGGTGTCTTGACATTATTTAATACAAAAATACTTGAACATTGGGTGTAATGCTTGAAAATGGATGTGGGTGGAAAATTGTTTGGTGCCTACTGCCTATTTACAAATAACTTACCTACTTGAAGCTTAGACGGCAGAATCTCCAACATTTTTCTTGAGGTTTGATAGACTATCATCATAGAATTAAGTGTGACTTATTGATGTTTTTTGTTTCTATGGTAGCCATGTTTGTTAAATTAAATGGGCTGACTGATATATTACAACATTCTATTTGTTTTCTTATTCTACAAATAGAAAAAGTCACACACCACAAACTCCACTAAGGTAGAACACAACACAAACTCCTACTCCTAAATAAAAACAAGTCACACCAATGACGCCAAACCTTGAATTTGAAATCTGAACCCAACATGGCAGACAACAGTGATGGAACAAAAACCACTCACGTGCAGCAGAAAAAATCCAAATCAGCATTCTCCCTTCACAAGAACAAGAAGACCAAAGTCAACAAACAACTGTTCGCTCCAAACATGATCAACAACAAGCTTAACATTCGGAGTGAAGGCAGTAGCGCCAGTATTGACAAAAACAAAAAGATCAACAACTTGGCCAAGCAGGACAGCAATCAGAACTTCATTTCGAAGAACATTACCGGTGTTAGCAACAAGGCAGTGGTCAGTCGAGTGCTGAACAATAAAATCCCTGAAGTCTATCCGACCAATTGGAAATCCTTGGTGGGAGCCATGAAGACAATGCAGGTAAACCACTTGGGAATTAATCAACTGAATTCATAGCGGTGGAAAGCATCCAAGTTGTGTGTGGATTGAACATGATTATTACTCGTTTCGAAAATCACGTTCTAATCCATGTCAATTTGGTCCAACATTCTTAATGAGGGGGAAATTTTTCCGGGTGATTTTATTACCTCGTGTAGCTGCTAGCGAGCTTAACTGTTATGTGAGCTGAGCAGGAATTTTGAACCTATGAATATGAGCATGTTTCAATGGTTAGGTAGATTTAGGTCATGAATTGTGCGAGTTCTGTCTCGAAAAACTGACTGATGTCACCTAGCAAGGCGGTCATAGCACGTTGGACAAAGTTCCCAATGGATCATTGAAGACAACGTTCCACGTGGTTGGTATCCAAATGAGTGACCATTTGGGCAATCAGATGCTGGCTTATCCCGACCCCTAGATGAGGAACCCTTCAAGTCCTGACGGTACATATTAAATGTATCACCAATTAAAGCCGGTGGCTTGTGGCCGAATGGAGGATAAACTCCCCCTTGAACCCCATGGAGAAAATTAAAGTTCACTCTTTAGGGTCAAACTATACAAAATGGGGTCGATTTTTTTTTTTCAATCCTCAACCTCCTGCATTCCTATTCCTACTAGTCGCCGGGGAACACACGGACTCAACACTTTCAAGTTTTTTCAAGGTATGAATATGAGCATGTTTCAATGGTTTTGGTAGATTTAGGTCATTAATTGTGCGAGTTCTCTCTCAAAAAACTGACTGATGTCACCTAGCAAGGCGGTCATAGCACGTTGGACAAAGTTCCCAATGGATCATTGAAGACAACGTTCCACGTGGTTTTTTAGGTCATTAATTGTGCCAGTTCTGTCTCGAAAAACTGACTGATGTCACCTAGCAAGACGGTCAATACGGTCATAGCACGTTGGACAAAGTTCCCAATGGATCATTGAAGACAACGTTCCACGTGGTTGGTATCCAAATGAGTAACCATTTGTGCAATCGGATGCTGGCTTATCCCGACCCCTAGATGAGGAACCCTTCAAGTCCTGACGGGATTTAGGTCATTAACTGTGCGAGTTCTGTCTCGAAAAACTGACTGATGTCACCTAGCAAGACGGTCATAGCACGTTGGACAAAGTTCCCAATGGATCATTGAAGACAACGTTCCACGTGGTTGATATCCAAATGAGTGACCATTTGGGCAATCGGATGTTGGCTTATCCCGACCCCTAGATGAGGAACCCTTCAAGTCCTGACGGTACATATTAAATGTATCACCAATTAAAGCCGGTGGCTTGTGGGGATACTGGCTTATCCCGACTCCTAGATGAGGAACCCTTCAAGTCCTGACGGTACATATTAAATGTATCACCAATTAAAGCCGGTGGCTTTTGGCCGAATGGAGGATAAACTCCCCCTTGAACCCCATGGAGAAAATTAAAGTTCACTCTTTAGGGTCAAACTATACAAAATAGGGTCGATTTTTTTTTTCAATCCTCAACCTCCTGCATTCCTATTCCTACTAGTCGCCGGGGAACACACGGACTCAACACTTCCAAGTTTTTTCAAACCCCATGGAGAAAATTAAAGTTCACTCTTTAGGGTCAAACTGTACAAAATGGGGTCGATTTTTTTTTCAATCCTCAACCTCCTGCATTCCTATTCCTACTAGTCGCCGAGGAACACACGGACTCAACACTTCCAAGTTTTTTCAAGTTGTCCCTAGTGTGTTGTCCATCACCGGCCAGCATGTTTGTGTTAGCATCTCGTCACGATTTAATTGTTTTACGTCACAGTCCTCCATGAAAGTGTCACTCTTTAGGGTCAACTATACAAAATAGGGTCGATTTTTTTTTTCAATCCTCAACCTCCTGCATTCCTATTCCTACTAATCGCCGAGGAACACACGGACTCAACACTTCCAAGTTTTTTCAAGTTGTCCCTAGTGTGTTGTCCATCACCGGTCAGCATGTTTGTGTTAGCATCTCGTCACGATTTAATTGTTTTACGTCACAGTCCTCTATGTAAATTTATTCTAAACTTTCACCCATCTCTTCGGAAGGGGGGACTGAAAATCTAGGTACGTTCGTGTAACACGCTTCATTCTGCCGTCCTCCATGTAAATTTATTCTAAACTTTCACCCATCTCTTCGGAAGGGGGGACTGAAAATCTTGGTACGTTCGTGTAACACGCTTCATTCTGCCGCGAAGATAGCAGATAGGGACTCTTTAGGGCAGTGGTTCTTAACCTTTGATCCGTGGACCACAAGTGGTGAGACGATGACTGTGTATAACTGGTGGGACGTCGGACTGTGAGACACGGGACACCTAAAATTGATCCGCAGTAGGTGATTTTTTTTCCAACTCACCTACCAAAATAACACGTTATGATTGTTTAGGATTGTGTTGAAATTTGATTTCATATATATTTAAGTCAACGGTGAAACGCCAGTGTGTAATTTGTTCAGTAGTTATCGCCAATGATATCAAGTGGTTCCCAAAGGACCGAGGACTGTGGTGTTACTGGTCCTTCACTTCGAAAACCTTAAGAACCCCTGCTCCTTGGCTTTGTATTTTATGGTAAAGGATAAAAGAATTGTGGGTATAAATCCTCCATGTAAATTTATTCTAAACTTTCACCCATCTTTTCGGAAGGGGGGGACTGAAAATCTAGGTACGTTCGTGTAACACGCTCCATTCTGCCGCGAAGATAGCAGATAGGGACTCTTTAGGGCAGTGGTTCTTAACCTTTGATCCGTGGACCACAAGTGGTGAGACGATGACCGTGTATAACTGGTGGGGACGCCGGACTGTGAGACACGGGACACCTAAAATTGATCCGCAGTGTAGGTGATTACCTACCAAAATAACACGTTATGATTGTTTAGGATTGTTTGAAATTTGAGTTCATATATATTTAAGTGAAATGCCAGTGTGTAATTTGTTCAGTAGTTATCGCCAATGATATCATGTGGTTCCCAAAGGACCGAGGACTGTGGTATTACTGGTCCTTCACTTCGAAAACCTTAAGAACCCCTGCTCCTTGGCTTTGTATTTTATGGTAAAGGATAAAAGAATTGTGGGTATAACACAAACTCCTACTCCTATAAAAGTCACACCAATGACGCCAAACCTTGAATTTGAAACCTGAACCCAACATGGCAGACAACAGTGATGGAACAAAAACCACTCACGTGCAGCAGAAAAAATCCAAATCAGCATTCTCCCTTCACAAACCAAAATAACAGGTTATGATTGTTTAGGATTGTTTGAAATTTGAGTTCATATATATTTAAATCAACGGTGAAACGCCAGTGTGTAATTTGTTCAATAGTTATCGCCAATGATATCAAGTGGTTCCCAAAGGACCGAGGACTGTGGTATTACTGTTCCTTCACTTCGAAAACCTTAAGAACCCCTGCTCCTTGGCTTTGTATTTTATGGTAAAGGATAAAAGAATTGTGGGTATAATTTGAGCGACACGCAATGGAAGAAAACAATCTACAATATCTAGATTGACCAGATTTCTTTTTATTTATTATTTTTTTTCGTACTTTACTTCCTGTTTCCACTTTTTCCCCTTTTTTGCGTTCTCAGGTCAATTCCCCTTCGTCTCTTTTTTCTGACATTTCTATCTCTGGGGTCTATCAAGGGCTGTCTGCACCTAGCAGCTCCAGCTGACCGCATTAAAAACACGAGTTACTCCCTTTTTATTTATTATTTCTTTCGTACTTTACTTCCTGTTTCCAATTTTTTCCCCTTTTTTGCGTTCTCAGGTCAATTCCCCTTCGTCTCTTTTTTCTGAGATTTCTATCTCTGGGGTCTATCAAGGGCTGCACCTGCACCTAGCAGCTCCAGCTGACCGCATTAAAAACACGAGTTACTCCAAACATTAGGACGGACAAAATACAGTATATTTCTCGTCAGGTGGCCACCCCGTAGTAACTTTTGAAGGGCTTGGGCAATTTGGTGAATTCTGTACTAAATTTACCTAGTCAAGTTACTCCAAACATTAGGACGGACAAAATGCAGTATATTTCTCGTCAGGTGGCCACCCCGTAGTAACTTTTGAAGGGCTTGGGCAATTTGGTGAATTCTGTACTAAATTTACCTAGTCGATGAATCTCCGTACACTATTCCAAAAATGTTATATCAACCCTGAATAGTAATATTCAAAAAGCCCACTCAGAGGCTTAAGCGTAAGGGCAAACAGCCCTAAAGGATGGGTTCAGCTTCTACGAATCTACGAAACCCTGAATAGTTCTGTTGCTGTATTGGATTGGGAAAATGTTATCAACCCTGAATAGTAATATTCAAAAAGCCCACTCAGAGGCTTAAGTTTAAGGGCAAACAGCCCTAAAGAATGGGTTCAGCTGCTACGAATCTACGAAACCCTGAATAGTTCTGTTGCTGTTGTTAATAGCTGAACTGGAGATTTTTTCTAGGTGATCCGTATTAACTTTCGCCTGTTTGAAAGAATCAGCACATTTTCTTATTACTTTTACAGTAGATTTTCTATTGTTTATCAAAGCTCCAGCTTTTAATATAATTAAACTTCCGATAGTTTGGTAGTCACGATCAGCTCTGACCGGATCTCGTATTGACCACACCCAATGTAAGTTTTAACGTCAACACGAGAAACAAAATGGCTTAGGTGATCCGTATTAACTTTCGCCTGTTTGAAAGAATCAGCACATTTTCTTATTACTTTTACAGTAGATTTTCTATTGTTTAACAAAGCTCCAGCTTTTAATATAATTAAACTTCCGATAGTTTATTTATTTACAACGTCCGATCGTTTGGTAGTCACGATCAGCTCTGACCGGATCTCGTATTGACCACACCCAATGTAAGTTTTAACGTCAACACGAGAAACAAAATGGCTAGGTGATCCGTATTAACTTTCGCCTGTTTGAAAGAATCAGCACATTTTCTTAGTACTTTTACAGTAGATTTTCTATTGTTTATCAAAGCTCCAGCTTTTAATATAATTAAACTTCCGATAATTTATTTACAACGTCCGATCGTTTGGTAGTCACGATCAGCTCTGACCGGACCTCGTATTGACCGCACCCAATGTAAGTTTTAACGTCAACACGAGAAACAAAATGGCTTTGAAAATTGATGTATTCGGGAAAGCCAAAAACGTCCACCGTAGACGGAAATTTGTTAGTTAACGAATGTCAGGAGTTTCCCTCCCATCATTTTCCTACAGATGTTAAATGCCCTAAGCCCTAAAGTTAAATCACACCCAATGTAAGTTTTAACGTCAACACGAGAAACAAAATGGCTTTTAAAATTGATGTATTCGGGAAAGCCAAAAACGTCCACCGTAGACGGAAAATTGTTAGTTAACGAATGTCAGGATTTTCCCTCCCATCATTTTCCTACAGATGTTAAATGCCCTAAAGTTAAATTAAGGTCGGAAGTTGAATGTCCTGAAAAGCCTGAACCTGAATTTGGTAGTTTTAGGTTCTTCCAAGATTCATTGCAGTCAAAGTTTGAAAGCGTTTAATTTTTCTTACTTATGTACCTAGGTATCTAATATCTAATTATGTCAGTGGCGTAGCGTGGTCTAAAGTCAAGTGTAAGGCGTGTAGACCTAGGTATCTAATATCTAATTATGTTAACAATAATGTAATGTAGGTACATACAATAGGTGTACAGGTACATATGTAGATAACTAATAAGGTCAAATTGGACTTACAATTTTCTGAAGATCATGACCACACCTCAATTACGTCGACAGATTTGACCACACCCGTCAATTTTTTTCAAATTTTCGATTCCTTCCTGCTCGCATTGCGTCGTTTCCCGGCTGATTAATAACCTGCAACGATGATTCAACTTGCATGCAGATAATAGTGGCGTGAAATTCGCAAGTAAATTAGAAGCATTTTTAACAGCATTTATTTAACGAGTAATTATACGTGTTACCGCTACGAACTTCCCTGCTCATTTTTACTTTCCTTATCCTATCTATAGGTAGGAAGGAAAGGAATGTAATCGGGTCAAATTTTCGATGGTCAGTTTTTAGTGCCAAAACACATTTTGAGGTCCCTAGAGCCTAAATACAAAGTTTCAGCCATTGGTCCGTGTGTGTGTCTGTCTATGTGTGTGTCTGTCTGTAAACAAAATATCTCGAGAACGGTAAGAGCTAGAGACTTAAAATTTGGCATGTAGCTGTTGTAGCTGTTAAATGTGACAAGGATGCGACACTCAAATAAGAATCATTCAATAGGATAAGGAAAGTCGTGTGATGTTCACACCAGATTTTTTTATGAGATACAATTAAAAGTGGTGAACACAGAAATGTAGGGGATAGTAGCGGGCAGAGGGTACTGAGTTGTTAGGTTGTTTGAAAAAATTGAGGAAGGAATTAGTCAGAATGCTTGAGTTTACATTTGAGTAAGGATTTGCAAGCCCAGCCACTTACTATCAGGAATTCAGGAAGACCTGACAGGTAGACCTGATCTGACAGTCGGACCTGTTCAGGCGTACCTTTATCAGGTCTACCTGATAGTGAGTGGTCGGCCTTAGGTGTGAGTGGCCGGCTTAAGACTAGTCAAGGGACACTACAAAGTAGCGCTGAATAATCCAGGTAGGCTGGCCTTAGGTGTGAGTGGCCGGCTTAATACTAGTCAAAGGCTTATTTATCTAGGTAGGCTGCTCCATAGTAGATATTACTTTGAATAATTATGTTAGCAATGACCATAACACAAATATCATGAAACTTTTTATCATTTACTTTACTGATTCATAATGTCCTTGTGTTTTCTTCTGCAGTCAAAACAACAGACGGCCGTCCATCTGGTGTGTTCAAGACAGACAGGGACTGCTACCAGTATCCTGAGGGCATTACTGTCTACTGCAGGAAGGGAGATACGTATGACTGTCGATGGGGTAAGTAACGAAAATATCACCATTGAAGTGGGTCCAGATATAGTCGACGCCTGGCGATCGACGTCAACTGAAACCATACACTGCCTCGACAACATAGATTCAACCCTTCCCCTCGTCGATCGACCGACGTTCAATCCACGACGTCGACTGTGTGGACACAGCTTTTTAACTTGTAACACTGAGCTAACCTCTGCATTTCGCAAATTCCATTGTAAACCCTTAAAGTGTGTCCAGATATAGTCGACGCCTGGCGATCGACGTCGACTGAAACCATACACTGCCTCGACAACATAGATTCACCCCTTCTCCTCGTCGATCGACCGACGTTCGATCCACGACGTCGACTGTGTGGACACAGCTTTTTAACTTGTAACACTGAGCTAACCTCTGCATTTCGCAAATTCCATTGTAAACCCTTTACTAATCCTATTCCTCCATACTACTCTGAAACTTTGAACTCTACAGTTTTCAAAGTAAAACCAGACCCTAATCCTGAATATCTAGGTACTACCGTGGAAAAGATAGCAAAGCTCAGATTGAGGAGTTGTAGAGTAACTTTGGGAATTGGATCGTAGATTGTACTATTGTAGTGCACCACTAAGTGGACAGGTTACAAGATTGATATGCGTAGAATATTGGAAACATAAATCTTACGTATTACATAATTCTTGCATAATTGTAAACATAAACATAAAGTCTACAAGTTAACAGTCCTATTCCTCCAAACTACTCCGAAACTTTGAACTCTACAGTTTTCAAAGTAAAACCAAACCCTAATCCTGAATACCTAGGTACTACCGTGGAAAAGATAGCAAAGCTCAGATTGAGGAGTTGTAAGAGTAACTTTGGGAATTGGATTGTAGATTGTACTATTGTAGTGCACCACAAAGTGGACAGGTTACAAGATTGATATGCGTAGAATATTGGAAACGTAAATCTTACATATTACATAATTCTTGCATAATTGTAAACATAAAGTCTACAAGTTAACAGGATGAAATCAATGCAAAATTGTTGTACAGGCAATATCTACAAGAATACAAAATATTGTAGGAATTACAAGAATATGAGAAGTGACTGGCGTGTCAATTGGAATATATTTCGACTTCATCTTGACCTAATCCTGAATACCTAGGTACTACCGTGGAAAAGATAGCAAAGCTCAGATTGAGGAGTTGTAGAGCAACTTTGGGAATCGGATTGTAGATTGTACTATTGTAGTGCACCACAAAGTGGACAAGTTACAAGATTGATATGCGTAGAATATTGGAAACATAAATCTTACATATTACATAATTCTTGCATAATTGTAAACATAAAGTCTACAAGTCAACAGGATGAAATCAATGCAAAATTTTTGTACAGGCAATGTCTACAAGAATACAAAATATTGTAGGAATTACAAGAATATGAGAAGTGACTGGCGTGTCAATTGGAATATATTTCGACTTCATCTTGAAGCCTTTGCTCGTGATGTAAACAAAACCCTTCTCTTCCTCCTTGCCCTCATTTACCTGACTTTAAAACATTCTGTGCTAGTCAAATTTTACCTACAGGGTATTCCCCGTGTAAAGCGAGTATTTGACTATTTTGAAAGGTAAAGTTTCGGAGTTGTGATTGCACAAGAATAAGAAGAAGAAAAAAATTGATTATACGGGGTATCATTTGATCCATTTAAAGCGTTTGATCAAGTGAACTGATGCGATATTACAGCAGAGCAGTACATATTTATTGAAAAATTTTTACTACATATTCAAATGTAGAAATTAAAATCAGACTTTTATCCTAACACCTACGAGTTCCTAACACCTACATAGTGTCTACTTTTATGATAGCCGGCATAGATACATAGTTTTAAGAACAAGGACGTGTACTAGGGCTTAATAATGAATTCCAAAAGGACCAATTTTTTCGATAGGTGAAGGAAGATCCATGGATCAAATAGGAAAATAAGTGGATTACCCATCAGATAGACGTTTCATTATCTACTTAAATTACGAATAGAACATCTCTAACTCTTACATTCTAGACTAAGGGGGTGTTTCTATTTCACAACATTCTGCAATGAGCTCGATAGGTGAAGGAAGATCCATGGATCAAATAGGAAAATAAGTGGATTACCCATCAGATAGACGTTTCAGTATCTACTTAAATTACGACTAGAACATCTCTAACTCTTACATTCTAGACTAAGGGGGTGTTTCTATTTCACAACATTCTGCAATGAGCTCTTATCTTGAAAAATTCCAAAAACACCAATTTTTTCGATAGGTGAAGGAAGATCTATGGATCAAATAGGAAAATAAGTGGATTACCCATCAGATAGACGTTTCATTATCTAGGTACTTAAATTACGACTAGAACATCTCTAACTCTTACATTCTAGACTAAGTGGGTGTTTCTATTTCACAACATTCTGCAATGAGCTCTTATCTTGAAATCTCGACAGTCGTTTATTCAAATGTTATTTATTTTTATTTCTACACCACACCGTAACCTTGACAATATTTCCCTGGCGTCTTTTGTCCAAGTTCCCGCCAGCTAAGAGGGAACTTTTTCAAGGTCGAAAGCTAGTAACATCGGATCTTCGGCAAAATAATCTGGGATCTCAAAGTTTACTTTGAGATTGAACTCTTTTGGCTTTTGAAATCAACAATTCTCCATAGACTCTCTTGTTTCGTATGATCGAATCCTATCTGTCATCTGATTCCTGTTATGACTCAGAATTTACCTACCAAATAGGAATACTCCAAACTTCAGTCATTGTACTTGTCCCATTTCTTTCATATAACATTATGGATTTTTTTTCAACCTCTCCAGGCCTCTTGTTCTTTGATTGGAGGAGGCCGAATTTGACTTTTGACTCGAGAGAAGATAGCTGGTTAGAGAAGCTTTCTAATCTGAGATCTCAAAGTTTACTTTGAGATTGAACTCTTTTGGCTTTTAAAATCAACAATTCTCCATAGACTCTCTTGTTTCGTATGATCGAATCTTATCTGCCATCTGATTCCTGATATGACTCAGAATTTACCTATCAAATAGGAATACTCCAAACTTCTCAGTCATTGTACTAATCGAATCTTATCTGCCATCTGATTCCTGATATGACTCAGAATTTACCTATCAAATAGGAATACTCCAAACTTCTCAGTCATTGTACTTGTCCCATTTCTTTCATATAACATTATGGATTTTTTTCTCAACCTCTCCAGGCCTCTTGTTCTTTGATTGGAGGAGGCCGAAAGAAAGTGGAAATTTGACTTTTGACTCGAGAGAAGATAGCTGGTTAGATAAGCTTTCGAAACTCGATAGAAATAGACACGAGTATTCCTCTGCATATCAATGTTGAAGATAAAGGCATTGCAAGATTAATAAAAAGAGTCCTGTGACAAAGAAGAAAGGAGAAGATAGCTGGTTAGAGAAGCTTTCGAAACTCGATAGAAAATAGACACGAGTATTCCTCTGCATATCAATGTTGAAGATGAAGGCATTGCAAGATTAATAAAAAGAGTCCTGTGACAAAGAAGAAAAGTGAAAATTCTGGAATTGCCCATGAGACTGCCTACTCTCCATTGAAAGGTTATTATTTTTCAAGGAATAAAATGGAGGAACTCACCAAATAAAACAAAACAATATTATACCATGATAATGATACGGATGTATTTAATTTAATAAATTAATTGCAATAAAATGGAGGAACTCACCAAATAAAACAAAACAATATTATACCATGATAATGATACGGATGTATTTAATTTAATAAATTAATTGCAAGCACCAGCAGACCATTTACGGACAATTCTGTAACTGCCATGTTCCGAAGATTGAAAGATCAGAAAATTGGTTGGATCCAAACCAACTTAAATAACGAAAGAGAAAAAATTAAGATAAAAACTTTCCACGAACTCCAAAGAAGCTTGGTAGAAAGGATACAACCCTAATCCAACCACAAAATGGATCCGAAGAGGTGAAGGAGAAGTTTGCGTGATGCGAAGTTAGCTTCGAATCAAGATAAGTAATGAAGACAAGGAAACTTGTAATAATTTTTTTTTCTTGACATTATTTAATACAAAAATACTTGAACATTGGGTGTAATGCTTGAAAATGGATGTGGGTGGAAAATTGTTTGGTGCCTACTGCCTATTTACAAATAACTTACCTACTTGAAGCTTAGACGGCAGAATCTCCAACATTTTTCTTGAGGTTTGATAGACTATCATCATAGAATTAAGTGTGACTTATTGATGTTTTTTGTTTCTATGGTAGCCATGTTTGTTAAATTAAATGGGCTGACTGATATATTACAACATTCTATTTGTTTTCTTATTCTACAAATAGAAAAAGTCACACACCACAAACTCCACTAAGGTAGAACACAACACAAACTCCTACTCCTAAACACAAACTCCTACTCCTATAAAAGTCACACCAATGACGCCAAACCTTGAATTTGAAACCTGAACCCAACATGGCAGACAACAGTGATGGAACAAAAACCACTCACGTGCAGCAGAAAAAATCCAAATCAGCATTCTCCCTTCACAACAGAACAATATCCAAGAAAATCTCATCCAGTACATTCAATACCAACAATATCAATAATGGATATGATGCTGGAAACGAGCATATTGGTGGAGAAACACTCCAACAAACTCTTATTATGGACATTCGTGAAAGCAATACACCAGGCCCTATGGTTAACATGGAGCAGTTGACGATACCACATGGCGTTGGTACACCAAGCTCTAGTCAAATGATTCTCCCAGACAATACCATCCCAAGTTTGAACCACGATAGTTCTCCAAGTTTCCATCAAACTATTGAAGAATTCAACAGACCTAGTACTCCGAGCACTAGCAGAGAATCACTACAAAGTAGCAGTTCTCCAGGGTCCATCGATTACATTGAGTATGTCGGCATGATGCATCAAAAAGATATTTATCAAAGTTCCAACCAAGACATTGACGTGGATCTCCATGATAGCAGCTCACTTGGTTTTATGAAATACATTGATCATGATTTTGATTTAACACAAGTACCACAAGATATCAAAACACCTGCTTCAAGTCAGCATCTAGAACACGAGTCCACACAACATGCTGCTATTCATCCGGTCCTCAGTCAACATGTCATTGACATAGAACCTCTGACAACACCCAACCTGAGTAATTTGGACACACAGCATTCTCAGGTTCTCCCTAGTACAGCAAGCACGTTGAAAGTTCCCAGTACCTCATCATCCATACAACACTTTGAAGAATTTGTCCGCGTTATATTCCCTATGACTGATGCTCATCTGACCTCCAGTGATGATGTTAGCATCACCTCCAGTGAGCTGGATGAACATGAAGAAGCCTCCACACTTGTTTATATGAAACTGCTCAAGTCTCTTTTCTTTCTGATGTATTTTCTCTCCATTCTGGCTCTCACTTTCGTTGTGTGGCGGATGATGGCTCCGTAAAAATACATGCACCGTAAAAATACACATCCTCATTTCCTGACAGTAACTTCCTAGGTTCCTAATGAGTATCTTCTCTTAGGTGCCTATTTACATATTTCTCTAACTTTCATAGGAGACAAACTTGATATGGTATATGGTCAGTGGTAATAAGACATGAGGCAACTAAGGCATGATACCTGTAGGTATGTTGTATTTATCATTGATTAGTTTGAGACACCAAAATATAATTGCGCTCCAGTGTTTCTTTAGATTCTTTAGAAAGAAACATTTCTCATCTTTTGTTTCAGGAAAACTACAATGTTCTGCACTTGGCGGCGATGTACTCCAGGGAAGATGTTGTCAAGTTGCTGCTCAACAAGAAAGGGATCAATGTGGCAGCGCTGGGAGAGGGTAAAGTTTAAGAATTTTATGAGAAGGAATTATTCAGAATGCTTAAAGTTTACATTTGAGTAAGGATTTGCAAGCCCAGCCACGCTTACTATGAAGGATTTAGGAAGACGCTGACAGGTTAGACCTGATCTGACAGTCCGGACCTGTTCAGTCGCGTACCTGTATCAGGTCTATACCTGATAGTGAGGTGGTCGAGCCTTTAGGTGTGAGTGGTCGTTAGACGTTATGTCAAGGGACACTACAGAAGTAGGCCTGATTATACATCCATGGAAGGCCGTGGCTCCATAGTAGAGATTAGCTTTGAATTATGTTACGCAATGACCATAACACAAATACATTCGAAACTTTTATGCATTTACTTTCCTGATCATAATGTCCTGTGTTTTTCTTGCTGCAGTCAAAACCACACAGAGGCGTTTTTCTTTTCCATTTCACTGGGTTGTGTTCAAAGACACGACAGGGACTGGCTACAGTATCCTGAGGGCGTTACTGTCTTACTGCAGGAAGGAGATAGCGAGCGTTGCGATGGGGGGTAAGTAACGAAATATCAACCATTGTAAACCCTTTACTAATCCTATTCCTCCATACTACTCTAGTCTTTCAAAAGAGAAACCAGAGCCAGACCTAATCCTGTACTACCGTGGAAAAGATACGCAAAGGCTCAGATTGAGGAGTTGTAGAGTAACTTTGGGAATTGGAGTTGTAGATGTAGGCTCATTGTGAGTGCACAACCACAAAAGTGGACACAAGTTACAAGATTGATATGGCCTAGAATATTGGAAAACATCAATGCCTTATATACGGTTACATAAATTCTTGGGATATATGTATCCAACTAAAAGTCTAGCAAGTCAACAGGATGAATCAATGCAAAATTGTTGTACAGGCAATGTCTACCAGAGAATACGAAATAGTGTAGGAATTACAAGAATAATGGACGCCAAGTGCCTGGCTCAATTGGAATCACAAATATTTCGACTTCATCTTCTCAAGGCCTTTGCTCGTGATGTAAACAAACCCTTCTCTTCCTCCTTGGCCCTCATTTACCTGACTTTAAAGACATTCTGTGCTTAGTCAAATTTACCCTAGGCAGGGTATTTCCCGTGTAAAGCAGGTATTTGACTATTTGAAAGGTAAAGTTTCG
This sequence comes from Diaphorina citri, assembly GCF_000475195.1. NCBI lineage: Eukaryota > Metazoa > Arthropoda > Insecta > Hemiptera > Psyllidae > Diaphorina > Diaphorina citri. Next base: position 21,804 of record NW_007380846.1, read on the forward strand.
GAGTTTGATACAGTCAAAATACAGAAGAGAAAAAATGATTTTAAGGGGCCCACATCAATCGATTTGATCCATTAAAGCCGCGTTTGATCCAGTGAACTGACTGCGATGCTTGCAAGGGCAGAACAGTACGATACTTTGTATTGACATACAAAAAATTACTTACATGTTCAAATGTAGAAATTAAAATCAGACCTTTTATCCTAACACTACATAGTGTCTACTTTTAATGATAGCCGGGCATAGATAACATAGTTTTAAGAACAAGGACGTGACTAGGGCGTTAATAATTCCTTAGAAAGCAGGGCAGGAGGAATTAATTATGTTGAGGTGGTCTCTTCTTGATCCGTTGTTTGCCCGTGTCCATTTAGTTTAGGGAACTATTGTACTGCACACAGGAGGAATTTGTTAGGCTAAGTCAGCATTTAAGAGCTTTGATTTTTTATAGGGCACCCTAGTCTACCGAAGAAAGAACAAGTAAGAATCATGCGGACTTCTCAATGCAAGCTAGCGAGAATGTATGGAGTGAAAATATTTACTTTCACACATACCGTGTGATGATAGGAAACACTTTACAAGACTCTTCATTACACTACATGAGGTAAATTAGCGTTATTGACGTGTGAAAAAAAAAAAAAGGCATTACTACTAACTATTTTATATCATTTTGATGTTGGTAATCTTATAATCCACATGACATCTATTTTTTACCTTCCCCACTTCCTACTCTACCATGTGGAACTATGGTTACATACTCTCTTCCACCCCTCTCTTCTTGTAGGTGACCTTTTTACGATTGTCACCCCTCTTTGACTTTACTTTATAATCTACTACACCACGAATTCAGTATCCATCTATAACAATATATTATATATGATCTTATTTTGTTGTTTCTTGACGTATATTCTTCCTTCCTTATCACAATAACACCTCTAACTTGGGGACACACTTGCTTTGTAACCCTTTGCTTAAATTACTTTAGGAATACTGTTATATAGATTCACTATCTTAGTTTATGAGAAGCTAGAAAAAGTTACCATAAATGACTTCGTCTTCGTTAAAAATTATTAAATCTTCCATAAAAAACCATCGAAACTGTGTTTACCGCAGTCGATAAGCAAAATGGTCTCTGGTTATTCGTCTTGAGATTTTGGTTATGTGACCTTGTTTGCCTGTTTTCTGTGGGTTGACTGATGTGTTTTGTTGGTCTTTGTGATGTAAAGAGTTGACTATTTACTTTAAAATATTAAATAAAAAGGGTCCCTTTTCAAAGGTTTAAGCGGGCATAAAACAGTCGTTCAACGTGCTTTCGTGACTTTTAGAGGTTCGTCCATTATAGCACGACCTTCGAAATTGTTATTACGGTACACTTATTGGAGATTGTATAAAAAAAAGGAAAAAGATAGATAAAAGTCAAAAGACTATATGCCCAACTGATTGTGTTCAAACGGCTTCTAGTTGCCCATAGTGCTCTAATACAAACTTTTCTTTTTATACACAAAGTACGATAACATTAACAAAACGTGTTAGAGTATCAACGCGGGTTTTAAGAGAAATCTAGGTAAATGGTACTGATTGACTTGTTCTACGTATTCATCGTATGGATCCATTAATTCACAAGCCGTTTTTCATACCGAGTAAAGGAGTTTTGTGGTATTGTTTAAGCTTTAAGGTGCAGATAAGTTCAAACAAACAAACAAAA
>NW_007380846.1:28395-29988 GCF_000475195.1 Diaphorina citri
AAGATTGAAAGATCAGAAAATTGGTTGGATCCAAACCAACTTAAATAACGAAAGAGAAAAAATTAAGATAAAAACTTTCCACGAACTCCAAAAAAGCTTGGTAGAAAGGATACAACCCTAATCCAACCACAAAATGGATCCGAAGAGGTGAAGGAGAAGTTTGCGTGATGCGAAGTTAGCTTCGAATCAAGATAAGTAATGAAGACAAGGAAACTTGTAATAATTTTTTTTCTTGACATTATTTAATACAAAAATACTTGAACATTGGGTGTAATGCTTGAAAATGGATGTGGGTGGAAAATTGTTTGGTGCCTACTGCCTATTTACAAATAACTTACCTACTTGAAGCTTAGACGGCAGAATCTCCAACATTTTTCTTGAGGTTTGATAGACTATCATCATAGAATTAAGTGTGACTTATTGATGTTTTTTGTTTCTATGGTAGCCATGTTTGTTAAATTAAATGGGCTGACTGATATATTACAACATTCTATTTGTTTTCTTATTCTACAAATAGAAAAAGTCACACACCACAAACTCCACTAAGGTAGAACACAACACAAACTCCTACTCCTAAACACAAACTCCTACTCCTATAAAAGTCACACCAATGACGCCAAACCTTGAATTTGAAACCTGAACCCAACATGGCAGACAACAGTGATGGAACAAAAACCACTCACGTGCAGCAGAAAAAATCCAAATCAGCATTCTCCCTTCACAACAGAACAATATCCAAGAAAATCTCATCCAGTACATTCAATACCAACAATATCAATAATGGATATGATGCTGGAAACGAGCATATTGGTGGAGAAACACTCCAACAAACTCTTATTATGGACATTCGTGAAAGCAATACACCAGGCCCTATGGTTAACATGGAGCAGTTGACGATACCACATGGCGTTGGTACACCAAGCTCTAGTCAAATGATTCTCCCAGACAATACCATCCCAAGTTTGAACCACGATAGTTCTCCAAGTTTCCATCAAACTATTGAAGAATTCAACAGACCTAGTACTCCGAGCACTAGCAGAGAATCACTACAAAGTAGCAGTTCTCCAGGGTCCATCGATTACATTGAGTATGTCGGCATGATGCATCAAAAAGATATTTATCAAAGTTCCAACCAAGACATTGACGTGGATCTCCATGATAGCAGCTCACTTGGTTTTATGAAATACATTGATCATGATTTTGATTTAACACAAGTACCACAAGATATCAAAACACCTGCTTCAAGTCAGCATCTAGAACACGAGTCCACACAACATGCTGCTATTCATCCGGTCCTCAGTCAACATGTCATTGACATAGAACCTCTGACAACACCCAACCTGAGTAATTTGGACATACAGCATTCTCAGGTTCTCCCTAGTACAGCAAGCACGTTGAAAGTTCCCAGTACCTCATCATCCATACAACACTTTGAAGAATTTGTCCGCGTTATATTCCCTATGACTGATGCTCATCTGACCTCCAGTGATGATGTTAGCATCACCTCCAGTGAGCTGGATGAACATGAAGAAGCCTCCACACTTGTTTATATGAAACTGCTCAAGTCTCTTTTCTTTCTGATGTATTTTCTCT
>NW_007380847.1:0-1846 GCF_000475195.1 Diaphorina citri
CCTCTGTCAAACCTGTAAAAAAAAAAAAAAAAAAACTAGCAACCAGCGCAGACCAGTGAGCGGAGCGGTGATGTTACGTAGAATGTACCAGCTCCCCACCATGAAGCAACGTTGCGCGTGGTTGGTATCCGGACCGGTGCCCTGGGCAATCTCGTGCGGCTAACTTTTAATAATAATAATAGACTCTTGAATGGAAGGCAACCACTATTAGGCGAGGTTAACGCCATAGGCGTTTTCTACCACCTAACCCTTAGAGCTCCATTATTATCTATTATGTGGTCAAATTCTCAAATAAATGAGGATAAAATTTCATACCTCGGCTGGGATCGAACCCACGCTCTCCTGTTTACCAGGCGAGCGTCTTGACCACTACGCCACCGAGGCAGGTACTTTTCCCGACCCTACTCGCGTAGGTTGAGGTTAATGTGAGGAGGCGGCATGTCCTGTCGCGGGAGGAAACCAATTCGGTCCCAAAACCTGTTTTTGCTTACCAATTGGAATGTTTGGCAAATTTTATCACAACGGACAGGGTCATCAAAATCGGACAGGACAAAATAAATGCCGTTCAGAGTTTCTTCTTTACAAAACGGCCACAACTTGGTCAAAAGTTTGAGCACCGCTGTGGGCTCAACAAAAGGCAATGTAATCATACCTACCTCTCCTATTATACTGGATCCGAAGCACTAAATATTCAATTTAACATATTAAATTGCACACAGACCTCACACATAGTACTTTAGTTTAGAGAAGCGAACATGAATTTTATGTACAAAACATTAGCAGAGTACACAAACATGAACAAACTACAACATAAGATGAGAATGAGAAGAGGAAGAGGAAGAGGAAGAGGAAGAAGAAGAAAAAGAAGAAGAAGAAGAAGAAGAAGAAGAGGATGAAATAGAAGAAGTAGAAGATGAAGTTCTTCTTCTTTCATTTCTTCGAAGATGTAAGAGAAGGAGGACAAATAATATAAATGCAATTTCTTTGTGTTATTATATCACAACTTTGTTGCTCACTGCAGCATTGTAGGATTTTTCCCAATATCTCAATAATCCTAACATCCAATAATGTAACATTTGGACATAGTTATGTACCTACATACAGGGTGTTGACAATGATCGGGCTACAATAAATAAACCTTTATTCTTATTCTAACATCATAATATTCATAATATTTTTTTCACATAGGTACCTACTGCCTCTTGTTTGAAAGAAGTTGTTTTGTATGTGAGGTTAGAGTTAGAGGCTCTTTGATATTTTAACGACGGCCTCAACGTGCTGCTGAGAAGTTAATGGAGAATAAACACGGAATTTGGACCAAGTTCAAAACATTTTCAATGAAAATAAGACCTCAGTGTCTAGGAGGTCCAGTGCAGTGACATCACTGGTCGCGGTCATTTCACAAAAAAAAAAAAGCCAGCCTAGTTAGCTTAGTTGGTAGTGCGTCTGCCTTGTAAGCGCTAGGCCACGGGTTCGATTCCCACCCGGGGCGGATTTTATCCTGATGGTATAATGTTCGTTCTCGGAACGGCTGGCTTTCTCCTATCCTGTCTTCCTTCTCTCTTCAATTTCGGGACGATAAGACCATAGCAGTTACAGTTCCCTCTGTCAAACCTCTTAAAAAAAAGGAACTAACTGAAAACTGTCTGTGATGAGATCGAGCTTTAGTGCTGGGTCAATCTTAGCATCAATTACAGTTCCCTCTATATCAAACGTCAAACCTCTTCAAAAAACAAAAAAAAAAAAAAAAAACAGTAAGCTCAGAATTTTGTTTTTTTATAATAGTAGTTTTGTACAACTCTTGAGTTTTTTTTTTTTTTTTTTTTTTTTTTTTTTTTCCTTTTTT
>NW_007380847.1:3090-18609 GCF_000475195.1 Diaphorina citri
TAACCACAAGGTATGTAACATAGTTATGTACCTACATACAGGGTGTTGACAATGACCAGAAGATATGTCGATGTCTCTACAGACAACTTAACCACAAGGTATGTAACATAGTTATGTACCTACATACAGGGTGTTGACAATGATCAGAAGGTATGTCGATGTCTCTACAGACAACTCAACCACAAGGTATGTAACATTTGAACATAGTTATGTACCTACATACAGGGTGTTGACAATGATCAGAAGGTATGTCGATGTCTCTAACAGACAACTTAACCCCACTTTCGTATTCCGGGTAAAAAGACCTTTAATTTGATATATAGGTCGACCAGGGTTTGGATAAGTCCTTCTATGGGGACAGACAGACAGAGTGACAGACGACATCACCGAAGCGAATACAATAGCCCGTCCACTATACCTTTTGTTATTACTATCGTAATAATAAAGGAAGGACGGGCTAAAAAAGAAAAAGAAGTTTCATATAAACAACAACTTTGTGTCTGTGCAATCATATGAATGAAACTAAATTATGCATATTTTATCATTAATTTATTTTCGTTTTACATTTCTTATTCTTTCATTTACAAAGTGTGTGTTCAAATTTTTTCTTCTTCTTTCATTTATTCATTTACATACTTTCAGATTCTCGTCATTTTTTGCCCACATGACTTCTCACAAACAATGTTCTTCATTCAGGAAACATACTGCACGTGGGGAATAGAAATCACATTGTACATAACACAATATTGTAATTGTATAATGTATTGTACTAGGCCTAGGCCTGACTGTATGACGATTAATGCATTCAATCAGCGGTCTGCAACTTTTAAAAGTCCATAAAACAAACACTGTGTAACCGATGGTCCCTCATATGGATTTCTGGATATCAACCACGCGTAACGTTGCTTCACATCAGTGATCCATTAGGAATGGGTGCATTCAATTCAATTCAATTCAATTCAATTCTTTCATGTATTTCAATTCAATCTATGTTTTGAAGAAAATATTCAATGTGCTGTTGTTGCTTAGCTTTGCTCTTGAAATAATTACAATAAAAAATCCCCAGCCTAGTTTTACCCGTCGGAAGAAGCATTTTTACCCCTCGGGGCGTAATTGCCTCCAGGTTGATGACCACTGTATGGTGTACTGCAATAAATCGACTGAGTTATGATTGTTATGAATTCATATGAAACCAATGCATTTACATGTTATGTATTACCTATGCAGTACGCATGTTGACATTATTATGCAATATGACGTAAACAATTGTGTTGACAATGTAAAACCACGGTGCTGTAAACACGCTGAACAGGAGGGTGTGGGTTCAAATCCCTACTGAGGTATGAAATTTTATCCTCAACATTATTTGAGAATTCGGCCACAATAACAGTGGTTAGTAACTAACTGCTAGGGGAAAAGGGAATCTTTAGTCCTGCTGGAGTAAAAGGACTTTATAACTAGGCTTGCCAAATATCCAAAATGTCGATTCGGGACGCGAATCCGCGAACATAATTGCCAAATCCGCGAACATAATCGCAACTTGCAATTTTGCCACAGCTGAAATGATAATTTACGTTAATTTTTCATTAATTTTATTGTTGTTCTAATATGCGAATAAATCCGTTAACGGTGTTGGTTTTGTTTTAACTCATCCAGTCGAATAATATTTTAATTATTGTAAATTTTCCATTTCACCCACTAAACGTTCAAAAATGTGTAACTCGAAATAAATATCTAACAATCCTCACATTAGTTCAAATAGAGAGGAATTTAGCTAATTTAAACCTATTTCGAAAATGTAAATTCGACACATCTACAAATTACTGCTGCAATATCAAAGGAGATAGTCATCTCCACCAATATCTGCTGCTGCAATATCAAAGGAGAGTCATCTCCACCAATATCTCAAAATCATTCCTGCGTTTGAAGTGTAGGGGTTAGGGGTTAAGACGTTCTCCTGAGTGGACTGGTTAATAGGAGAGCATGGGTTCAATTCCAGCTGCGACATGAAATTTTGTCCTCATACAGAATTTATAATTTGATAAATTGACCACATAATAATAGACCTCTAACGCTCAAGGTTAGGTGGTAGAGAACGCCTCCGGTGTTAATCTCGCCTAGTGATTACCTTCCACCCAAAAGTTTATTACGTGCTAAATAGATTTATAACCTATAACCTATTTATAGAGGAAGGTATATTTAAATATCAACATCTATAAAAAGATAAAAACTATTAAGCCCTATTTAATACCCCCAGCCCGAAGACTTAAGGAGGTATAAAACCTATTTAGATATCACACATAAATTATTTATAAGCAGATAAACAAGTACCCAGGTAAGTAGATACAAAATACATACAAACATATTTTACACTCTAATATTAATATTCTATTTATGCATATTAATAGTCCAGTAACTCAAGGAACAAGTAGGTACCTAGCAACCTAATCTGCCAGAATATGCGATTCCGCCCGAGCTCCTTCACCAACCTTTTCATGTCCGATATCCTCAAAGATGACCCTTCTTCCATTGACGTCCTCATGCGTTTCTTGAAAAGAAAAAAGAAACAATTTCCTCAAACTCCTTTAGATAGTTTTTTTTTTCTCTGAAAATGGCCTTGTTGCTAAATTGTATCAAAAAAATAATAAATAAAAACCTATTTCGAAAATGTAAATTCGACACAGCCACAAATTACTGCTGCAATGAGATAGTCATCTCCACCAATATCTCAAAATCATTCCTGCGTTTGAAGTGTAGGGGTTAGGGGTTAAGACGTTCTCCTGAGTGGACTGGTTAATAGGAGAGCATGGGTTCAATTCCAGCTGCGACATGAAATTTTGTCCTCATACAGAATTTATAATTGGATAAATTGACCACATAATAATAGAGCTCTAACGCTCAAGGTTAGGTGGTAGAGAACGCCTCCCGTGTTAACCTCGCCTAGTGATTACCTTCCACCCAAAAGTCTATTACGAGCTAAATAGGTTTATAACTTACCTATTTATAGAGGAAGGTATATTTAAATATCAACATCTATAAGAAGATAAAAACTATTAAGCCCTATTTAAGACCCCCAGCCCCAAGACTTAAGGAGGTATAAAACCTATTTAGATATCACACATAAATTATTTATAAACAGATGAACAAGTACCTAGGTAAGTAGATACAAAATACATATTTTACACTCTAATATTAATATTCTATTTATGCATATTAATAGTCCAGTAACTCAAGGAACAAGTAGGTACCTAGCAACCTAACATGACTTTCCTGCATTGAAATTTACGATGGGTTTTCTCATGTTATGATGGGATTGATGGGTCCGTAACTCCTTACTGAGGTGTTAAGAGTTGTTTTGACTTTCCTGCATTGAAATTTACGATGGGTTTTCTCATGTTATGATGGGATTGATGGGTCCGTAACTCCTTACTGAGGTGTTAAGAGTTGTTTATGGGTCGGTTCATTATATTAGGGTCTATTTCAAATTAGGGTCATTATATTAGGGTTCATTATACTAGGTCCGGAGGGTCTATTTCAAAAGAAATAGCTGCTCCTGATTGATTAGTCTTGTAGAAATCCCAGCCTAGTTAGTTTGGTGGGCAGTGCGTCTGCCTTGTAAGCGCTAGGCGGTGGGTTCGATTCCCGCCCGTGGCCGATTTTATCCCGAACGGATAATGTTCGTTCTCGGAACGGCCGGCTTTCTCCTATCCTGTTTTCCTTCTGTCTTCAATTTCGGGGACGATAAGACCTTAGCAGTTACAGTTCCCTCTGTCAAACCTCCTGAAGAAAAAAAAAAAAAAAAAAAAAAAAAAAAAAAAAAAAAAAAAAAAAAAAAAAAAATTTTATAAAAATTTTTTTTTTTTTTGGGTTAATTAATTAGGACCAGATGATATCACACACGTGATCAGAAGGATCCTCTTCCTCTGCTCGTAAGCCTATGGCGTAAAGTAAAACGTAACATACCCATCCTTGTGTTGTTTGCAGTGCAATAGTCCTAAATTAAAATGGACGCGGCACATAAGGGATCAGGAAGAGACCGTCTTAACATACCCATCCTTGTTTAGAGTTTTACCAATGATAAATAATGAATCGGAGCAGATTTCATTGAGTTATGAGTTTTACCTGAAATCAGAAAATTAGGAAAAAATATATTAGATAAATAAAATTATAGATTGAGAAAAATGGGGGTAATAATAAATATGGATAATTTGTAGACAAGGAGTGCTCCTTAGAACATATTTAAGGCGGATTCCCCCCCCCCCAACCTCGAAGAGCATTTTCCGGCTTCCTATTTCTATTCTAGAAGTGAGATAGCAACCACAGTTCTATCAGATCTTATGCTCTCTTATTAGCTTATTACATACGAGTATATCTCCGTGACGCATATTAATCCGTCATTGTTTTTTTTTTTTTTTTTTTTTTTTTTTTTTTTTTTTTTTTTTATTTTTTAAAATATTTTAATATACCTATTACCTACCAACTCTACATTATGTACCTACCTATGTATCTTGTTTGAAACGCATGTGGCGCTCACAACAACACTCAACACTCAATTATAATATTACATAGAAAACAACCCAGGTTCTCGTTTCTCCACAATTTCCATCTTTGAAGTATAAATATTAAATAACACTTCCAAATTCTTGGCCAGCACCTGAGAGCTATGTCTAACTGATGAGTTCAAATAAGAACGAAACGCGTGCGGCTGCTCTCAGGTGTTGGCCAAATTGATGACCCCGACGCTAAACGCACTACTTCTTCTTCTCTTCCTCTCCTTACTGTTAGAACCATCAACTCCCTCTCAAGTCCAACGGATTTACCATTACATGAGGTTGATTGGGATACACACTTTAAAAAGTAGGTAGTTCGTTCCCCGCTTAATACACTATGCTATGACTTAAAGATCAAAAGAATCAAAAAGGTCATCATTCATTACCCGAGCAATTCATAGGTGAAAAAGTACCTCATCACTTGACATGAACTCGAACCACCAACCCCCAGATTCAGAGTCCACCGTGCTAACTCACTGCACCACTGAGGTTGGTGAAAAGTACATATTAGTTAGTCAGTACCTACCTACGAACAAATGTGTGTTATGGTTTTGCATGTTACATACATATGTGCTATACATTTTCCTTATGTAATAATTATATGCACTTAGGTATGTATTTAAACGAGACAAAATTACACTATATTAACAAGACCTAACGATGTTTAATGTTCAAACGATGCATAATGGTGATGTTTAATGTGATCCGGTACATCGTTTAGAATGATGGTTGGATGGTAATAAAAGAAACGATTAATTTTAGTACCCGCTAATTGTCACCATTGAAACCATTTCCATGAGAGTTAGAGATGAAATATTAAATAGAGACGAGACGACAAGTTCAGGAATTAAATTAATCATGAATTTTATTTATTTTATTTTATTTTTTTTTTTATTTGTAGTGAAGCTGAAGACGATTCTTGTGGTTATCAAAGCATTACTCAGAAGAGAGAGAAAAAACTCCAACCTCACCAAGAATCGAACCCGGGTCCCGTTAGTTCGATTTCGATAATGAAATCTGCCAAGAATGATTAAACCATGAAGGAAATTTGTAATTTTCCCGATGAGCCCTTTGGTGGCCCGAGGGCCTTTTTCTGCGTTCTAGAGCCCACTAAACCACTGGCTTTTACATCAGGGATGCACAAGGCTGATGCGCAACACTTGTGCACCGTCGCTGGGTCGCAGAATGCGCTTTCGATTCTCTGCGCGCTGCGCTTTGTTCGAGACAATGGTTACTTTCTCTTCTCACACCGACTATTAAATTTAATGTAGCATGGCGATTATTCATGAAGAGATAGAGACTGGTGCATTATTTCTAATCTATGTCTGCAATAGTGGCATGGATTATTTAATTACAACATATGAGAACCTTGCAAACGCGGTGAGTCATACCATCCAGGGGTCGCTAAAATGAGGAACTAGTGTAAGATGTAAGGCTAAATAATTGAGAAATCACATTTATTTTTATTTCTTACATTTCATTTATTTATTTATTTTTTCATCGTATTACTTTATTCAATTCTCCAACTGTACCATTCCTGCTCCGTCCTCTCCTCACACTCAATCAATCTCAACTTCTTCCTCGAACCTCTCACTCTCATTGAAATCGCCCGCACCACCGATACCTATCTCAACTTTCACCTTTAGCCATCCCAAATCACATTGTGAGAAATCACATTGATTAGTGTAAGATGCATTGGAAGATTGAAAATAACCGTCATAGGGTAAGTGTACCATTTATTCGCCCACTTAAAAAACGTACCATTTATTGGCCCACCTGCCCACATTTATTTTTCTAATTTTTGTTTTTATGACTACAATTTTTGAATAGCACTGGTTCGATAGCATTCTTTAAGCCCTTTCTTTTGATGAAATTGGATCTTGAAAAAGTTTGTCCAGTTCAGACTTATGTGGCGTATGGTACAGGTGGGCGAATAAATGGTACGTTTTTTTAGGTGGGCGAATAAATGGTACACTTACCCTACCTTCCCGCAAAAATTGATAGTTCAGCCCTTTTTAAAGGGTTTATAATGTCACCGTATATTAATATTGCTAATGCCCGCAACTCACTATCATATAGACCTGACAGGTGCCTACACCTGATCAGATCCGTCTGTCAGGTCTACCTGATAGTGTGTTAAGTGTGTGTGCTCATCAGGTAACAGGTAGACCTGACAGGCGGACCTTTTCATCCGTATACCTGTCAGCTAAACCTGCTAGTGTGTGTGCTCATCAGGTTTCAGGTAGACCTGATCGGGTGGATCTGTCAGGTCTACCTGATAGTTTGTGTGCTCGTCAGGTTTCAGGTAGACCTGATCAGGCGGACCTGTCAGGTCTACCTGATAGTGAGTGACTGGCCTAAGGTTTTTAGTGACAGGGTTTCTCCCTCCACTCTTCTCTTCGTAATTTAAGTACCTACTGTTCATACGAGTACACATACAATTTACATAGATAAATAATCACCCACAATCCTAGTTATGTATGTACGTATTGTACGTTCATTCGTTCATGTTAGCTACAATTAGCAAAGCAAACAGCAAACACTTTCATGTCTTATTATTGTGAGAGTAGGTAACGAGTAACGAGTACCACTAAAAGTTTTGTTGTACCACAATTACCAGTTTCGAAAAGACCATAAAGCCAATTATCTACAATTACCGCAGTTTAATTACAACTCTATAAGGTCAAAGCAATGAATATAATTAAAGGTTGAATAATAATGAATAAGTATACTGGACAACACTAGACACTGCGGTGTTTTGCATACAAGTGTCAGAGCCAACACTTGCACTCGTATGTTTAGTCGACTACCTTAAGAAAAAAGGTCATGGGACCGAATTGGCGTTCTTCCTTCAAAACTGAGTGGAGCTGAGAGCTAACAGGATAAGAGGTTTCTGCTCTCCGCTCTATGAGGTTCGAAGTCGTCGCTTCCCTATACCAACTACCTGCTCAATATTCTATAGTCTATATACGTTATGCCCTCTGCTCAGCTCTGTTTTTCAAGCCTCACTGAATTCACCCATGTTGAATGCAATGAGTCAGCTAATCCCAAATGTAAGCACAACTGTAAGCCAAGTGAACTTGAATAAATGCTCGCAGCCCGAACGAGGCTCAAGAGAAAAATAAGCAGCAAAAACAAGGAGAAATAATGGAAAGTAAAAAACAAACAAAACAAATAACAAGTGTGCAAATAATAGAAAGTTGAAAACAAACAAAAAATAAATATACATCAAAATAAAATAAGTAGAAAAAATAAATAAAAACAACAAAGCCAGGAGCAACCCCAGACAGCTTAAGTAAAAAGTTGCAGAAAAAATACGCGAACTATACCCGATAACAGGAACAAGGAACACATACTTTCAGGAGATCAGGGCAGTATTATTGAATGAAAACAGATCCAGGCCCGAGGTTTATATTGGTGGTTCGAGTCCAAGTCAAGTCACAAAATTTAGCAGGGTGTATTGATATTTAATCGATGAACGATATTTGTAACTTTACACAATAATTATGATTTACACAATAATTATAATTTCCTTATTGTTCCTTTTACTTATTGTTCTGCAACAGTTGATTGGTGCACAATGTTGATTGGTGCACAGGGCTAAGTTGATTGGTGCACAGGGCTAAGTTGATTGGTGCACAGGGCTAAAATGAGTACTTCTACTTGGGGCCTGACACAATGTTGATTGGTTTTACAACCCGACACCAGCAATGTGCTGAATGGGTTGTAAAAACTTTTCACATTTTTTTTTTTTTATTATTATTTTCAATATCATTATTTTTTTTCAATTATTACTGTTATTTGTTGTAATGTATGATTTATTTATGTAAATAAAAAGTATTCTTATTAAAAAAAAAAAAAAAATGGTGCACAGGGCTAAAATGAGTACTTCTACTTGGGGCCTGACACAATGTTGATTGGTGCACAGGGCTAAGTTGATTGGTGCACAGGGCCACAGGGCTAAAATGAGTACTTCTACTTGGGGCCTGACACAATGTTGATTGGTGCACAGGGCTAAGTTGAGTACTTCTCAGGGCTAAAGTGGTTCGAGTCCAAGTCAAGTCACAAAATTAGCAGGGTGTATTGATATTTAATCGATGAACGACATTTGTAACTTTACACAATAATTATTATGCTTTACACAATAATTATAATTTCCTTATTGTTCCTTTTACTTATTGTTCTGCAACAGTTGATTGGTGCACAGGGCTAAAATGAGTACTTCTACTTGGGGCCTGACACAATGTTGATTGGTGCACAGGGCTAAAATGAGTACTTCTACTTGGGGCCTGACACAATGTTGATTGGTGCACAGGGCTAAGTTGATTGGTGCACAGGGCTAAAATGAGTACTTCTACTTGGGGCCTGACACAATGTTGATTGGTGCACAGGGCTAAGTTGATTGGTGCACAGGGCTAAAATGAGTACTTCTACTTGGGGCCTGACACAATGTTGATTGGTGCACAGGGCTAAGTTGAGTACTTCTACTTGGGGCCTGAAGAGGGCCTTCCGAGTAGGACAAACCTCCTCGATAAAATCGACCCTGTTTGATTTTTCCAACCCCTCTCTTTTCAACTTGCCACTCCTCCACAACTACCTGTAAGGGGCCCTCCAAAGGCCAGGAGTAGGATTCATAAAGGACAAACCTCCTCGATAAAATCGACCCTGTTTAAATTTTTCAACCCCTCTTTCGTTGTCACACAACCACCCCCTCATCCTTCCCTTCACTATACGGGGGAGAGAGAGAGAGAGAGGGGAGAAAGATCTTGTTCTTGATTGCCCTTCTCACTCCTCACTTCTCTCGATCACTCATCACCCCCTCTCCTATCTCCATCAGAAGTTATCACTCTCCCTATCTCCATCAGAAGTGATGTTCTCTCATTCAAACATCACTCCCCCTAGTTACATATATGCATCAGTAGTGATAAGTGTTTGCGAAACTGATGGCCAAACTTTCAAATAATAAATATACATAAGTACAGGGTGGTTAATGTTATGGTTCCAACATCTAACCAACCTCAGTGGTGTAGTGATTAGCAAGGTGGATTTTGAATCTGGAGGTTGGTGGTTCGAGTCCAAGTCAAGTCGTTCCAACATCTAACCAACCTCAGTGGTGTAGTGATTAGCAAGGTGGATTTCGGATCTGGAGGTTGGTGGTTCGAGTCCAAGTCAAGTGATAAAAATTTAGCGTAGTGTATTAATCGTGGAACGACTTTTGTGATATTTATGCTTAACACAATAAAAATTCCTCGTTCCAACATTTAAACGAGACATGATTTTTGAACCGTAAACAATCAACACCCTGAACACATATTTTACTTGTGTTAAATTCTGCTACTCTCCATCTTGTAATCATTCCAAGCTGAACCTGACAGGTTGAAGATATTGACGTCCCCTCTTTTTTAAACACCCTATATTTTGGACAACCCTTATTGCATCTTTGATCACCCTATATTGCCTATCACCCTATATTGCCCATCACCCTATATTGCCTATCACCCTTACCTCTTGTCACCCTATCAATATTCTTCTCTTTTTCGCGGCTGTATGAACAAATTTAATTAAGAAGAATTCATTTAATTGAAAAAAAAAATGGAGTTTCCAAAATTTTCAAATGTATCTAATTTTAATGTTGTAGCCCACTTTAATAAAAAAAAAAAAAAATAATAATAATAAGTACCAATAAAATGTAACTTTGCTGGCTAAGTTGGCTTTGAAGATAGAGCGTCTGTCTTGTAAGCACCTGTTAGGTCGCAGTTTCAATTCCCGCCTGCCGGGGCAAACTTTATCCCAAGTTAAGATTCGTTCTCGGAACGGCTGGCTTTCTCCTATCCTGTCGTCCTTCTCTCTTCGATTTCGGGACGATAAGACCTCAGCAGTTACTGTTCCCTCTATCGAACCTCTTGAAAAAGTAATTTAAGTACCTATGTAGGTATTTCTTATTTCATCACTAGTGGTTGACCCGTCCTTTGTACGGGATCAGCGTGGCATAAGAGTCATAACTTTGAGGTGCTGCCATTTTGAATCGGGATGGAATATGACAAATTCAAATAGCCTATGTCACCCTCAGTACTCTTCTCAACAAACCTCAAAAAATTTCATCAAAATCTGTCGAGCCGTTTTTTCGTGAAAAGAGGACAACAAAAGGTCCATCAGAGTAACAGCGCCGTAACAGACAGACATACTTACATGTACATGTTTCTGTGTATGCAATATGCAACAATTTAGTCGAATTTCGAGTTATTTTCATAGTATAACTTCTCGCTGTTTCTTATTTTCAAACAAATGTTATATCATTTCTTTTTCTACGTTTCCATTGAAAAGGTTCTCTAATTTTGTTTATTAGGATTAGCTCTTAGCTAAAATCTAGTAAGTACCAGTCTGAAATGTAAATGTCCAAATGTCCCTTGCTAGAGATATAGCAAGGTCGAGTGCGGAGGGCTGAGGGCATCCCAAATGTCAAAACAAGGACTAAACCAAATGTCAACCCAAAGCAAGCACCTCAGCTGATTGAGAGGTTGACGAAAAACGCCGACTCCGTCTGAACACGGAAAAGGGTGCCTGCCTCGGTAGCGTAGTGGTCAAGACGCTCGCCTGGTAAACAGGAGGGCGTGAGTTCGATCCCAGCCGAGGCATGGAATTTTATCCTCATTTATTTGAGATTTTGACCACATAATAATGGAGCTCTAAGGGTTAGGTGGTAGAAAACGCCTCCGGCGTTAACCTCGCCTAGTGGTTACCTTCCACTCGAGTCTATTATTATTACACGCAACGTGGATATGTGTAGGACTTAGGACAGTGTAGGCACTCTTGTATCTTGTACCCTGAAGTAACTGTAAAGAGGTTTTACTTTAAGTTGTATTGAATTCGTGAATTGAGGGGGAAATTTTTAGTTAAAAACGTTTTCGGTGCAATAAATAAAAAGATAAGTGACCACTATCAACTTTATCAAGTCGATCTAGTGGTTTAAATCTCAGCTAAGGCCAGCCACTCACTATCAGGTAAACCTGATCAGGTGTCAGTTCTACCTGACTTCTCAACTGTAAGTCGGACAGTTCTAGAAGTAGCACCATTCGGTTCGGCGTGAAAAATCACATGGGTTTAACTATTCACATGCTTACTTGGTAACGATTCACGAATAAAAGGGAAATTTGTTGACACAGGGGAGTATCGAACCCGCAACTTCTCAACTGTAAGTCGGACAGTTCTAGAAGTAGCACCATTCGGTTCGGCGTGAAAAATCACATGGGTTTAACTATTCACATGCTTACTTGGTAACGATTCACGAATAAAAGGGAAATTTGTTGACACAGGGGAGTATCGAACCCGCAACTTCTCAACCGTAAATCGGACAGTTCTAAAAGTAGCACCATTCGATTCGGCGTGAAAAATTACATAGATTAGAATATTCACATCCAAATGACCAAATGTTTTCGATGTCTCTTAGAGTTTACGAAATAAGGGTTAGGCAACAATGACTTTGGTTAATATCTGGATGGGTGACTATCCGATTTTAACCAAATTTTTACAGTCGCGTCTTTGGACCATACCGGTATAGCATTCCAAATTTCATCGCTCTGGGACAAACCGTTCTTGAGATATTTTGTATACCACCTTTTTCTCAAGAAACAATTGTTAAGTAACAATGACTTTGGTTAATATCTGGATGGGTGACTATCCAATTTTTACTAAATTGTTACAGTCGCGTCCTTGGACCATACCGGTATAGCATACCAAATTTCATCGCTCTGCGACAAACCGTTCTTGAGATATTTTGTATACCACCTTTTTCTCACGAAACAATTGTTAAGTAACAATGACTTTGGTTAATATCTGGATGGGTGACTATTCGATTTTAACCAAATTGTTACAGTCGTGTCCTTGGACCATACCGGTATAGCATACCAAATTTCATCGCTTTACGACAAACCGTTCTTGAGATATTTTGTATACCACCTTTTCCCATTTAAACCTTTGTTAAGTAACAATGACTTTGGTTAATATCTGGATGGGTGACTATTCGATTTTAACCAAATTGTTACAGTCGCGTCCTTGGACCATACCGGTATAGCATACCAAATTCCATTGCTCTACGACAAACCGTTCTTGAGATATTTTGTATACCACCTTTTCCCACTGAAGTTGAGAGTATCAAGGATAAAGTTAGACATGAGTTGACTACTTTGACAACACCCGAACCTATAGATCACTCTAATAGCCCTTCAAACAATACTTCTAGTTCAGTTGACCTTGTAGAACAACAGAATCATGTCAGTGATATTATAGATTTGAATGATAGTGTCATCGCGTACGTACGTACGTACATACATACGTACAGACCATGGGCTAAAAACCACTTTTTTGGAATCAGGGGATCCCAAAACGGATATTTCCACCCATTTCCCGATTTTGAAAATTTGGACCGATTGCAATACTTTCATTACTAGTATAGCTCCGCTATACTGTAGTAATAGAAAGTAAAAAATAAGTACCAATAAAATGTAACTTTGCTGGCTTAGTTGGCTTTGAAGATAGAGCGTCTGTCTTGTAAGCACCTGTTAGGTCGCAGTTTCAATTCCCGCCTGCCGGGGCAAACTTTATCCCAAGTTAAGATTCGTTCTCGGAACGGCTGGCTTTCTCCTATCCTGTCGTCCTTCTCTCTTCGATTTCGGGACGATAAGACCTCAGCAGTTACTGTTCCCTCTATCGAACCTCTTGAAAAAGTAATTTAAGTACCTATGTAGGTATTTCTTATTTCATCACTAGTACAAGACTAAGAGGAACTGCTGTATTATTAAAACCAGAGTTAACAAAAATCAAAAGACACTACATCTACCTATTACCGAATTTGATTAATAATATGCCTTTAGAATTAACTAACTTACCCTTTAAAACTGCACGTAAAAAACTAAAGTTTTTAGTTGAAGAGTTTGCACAAACAGAGATAGGACAAATTGTTTTCAAAAATTTTTATCAAAATCGGTCGAGCCGTTTTTTCGTGAAAAGAGGACAACAAAAGGTCCATCAGAGTAACAGCGCCGTAACAGACAGACATACATTTACATGTTTCTGTGTATGCAATATGCAACAATTTAGTCGAATTTCGCGTTATTTTCATAGTATAACTTCTCGCTGTTTCTTATTTTCAAACAAATGTTATATCTTTTCTTTTTCTACGTTTCCATTGAAAAGGTTCTCTAATTTTGTTTATTAGGATTAGCTCTTAGCTAAAATCTAGTAAGTACCAGTCTGAAATGTCTAGGGATGGGATATTCGACTCTTTTTGAATATTCGAATACCACGACTCGATTCTTTTCAAATATTCGACTCAAAGAATCGACTCTAAAAGAATCGCGATCTAAATAGCAAGGTCGAGTGCGGAGGGCATCCCAAATGTCAAAACAAGGACTAAACCAAATGTCAACCCAAAGCAAGCACCTCAGCTGATTGAGAGGTTGACGAAAAACGTCGACTCCGTCTGAACACGGAAAAAGGTGCCTGCCTCGGTAATAGTGTAGTGGTCAAGACGCTCGCCTGGTAAACAGGAGGGCGTGAGTTCGATCCCAGCCGAGGCATGGAATTTTATCCTCATTTATTTGAGATTTTGACCACATAATAATGGAGCTCTAAGGGTTAGGTGGTAGAGAACGCCTAAGGCGTTAACCTCGCCTAGTGGTTACCTTCCACGTAATGGAGCTCTAAGGGTTAGGTGGTAGAGAACGCCTCCGGCGTTAACCTCACCTAGTGGTTACCTTCCACTCAAGAGTCTATTATTATTATTAAAAAGGTGAGGAAGAAGAAGAATAAGAAGCTCTAGCAATCTAATAATAGTAGACTAGCCACCTAGCCAGCCTAGTTAGCTTGGTTGATGGCGTGTCTGCCTTGTAAGCGCTAGGCCGCGGGTTCGATTCCCGCCCGGGGCGGATTTTATCCTGATGGGATAATGTCTGCGTCTGCCTTGTAAGCGCTAGGCCGCGGGTTCGATTCCCGCCCGGGGCGGATTTTATCCTGATGGGATAATGTTCGGGTGGCGCGTCTGCCTTGTAAGCGCTAGGCCGCGGGTTCGATTCCCGCCCGGGACGGATTTTATCCTGATGGGATAATGTTCGTTCTCGAAACGGCTGGCTTTCTCCTATCCTGTCTTCCTTCTCTCTTCGATTTCGGGACGATAAGACTATAGTAGTTACAGTTCCCTCTGTCAAACCTAGCGGGCTTTCCTCCTATCCTGTCTTCCTTCTTTCTTCGATTTCGGGATGATAAGACCCTAGCAGTTACAGTTCCTTCTGTCAAACCTCTTAAAATAAATAAAAAGAAAATAAATAATAATAACAATAATAATAATAATAATAATGATAGTAGACTGAAGTAGTGAGACTACTGACTAGTCGGAAGATAACCAATTCCATACTTTGTTGTTACTTAAATAGGATCTTACCGTTATCTAAATGTGCTACTCGCTAAGTCTACCACTCTTTTAGCTACTCGGCTAGGTACAGTCGCTCTCTGCTAATCGTATTTATGATGTGAGTAGCAACAAAGACGTAACTTTATCTGTTGACAGTTCCAGCTATGGTATTGGTTGTGTTTTATTGCAAAACGAACAACCTGTGGCGTTCTCGGAGGAGGAGAACTATCGATAGTCGGCGCCATCGATAGTTATCGATAGTGCTATCGATAGTTCTCCTCCTCTACTCTCTGCTAATCGTATTTGTGATGTGAGTAGCTCGTAATTCTAGTTATCTTCCGAGATAACTCCAAAGTGATAAACCTTATCGGTGTGAATATGATTGAATAGTTCTCACTTCCACACAAACATGTCCGGGACACCCAATGAAGTAGGTCTGTTTTTCATTCCGACGCAGGTGTGATGCGAACCCGACGTGAAGTGACCCGTGTTTTTCATTCCACTTCCCCTCCTTTAGCGTCGACGCTGCGTCTTAAATCCCTGAAGCGACTCTCGAGTAGCTTC